>NW_018165545.1:70667-72416 GCF_001263595.1 Phalaenopsis equestris
CTTTTGGACTATGCAATGCACCTGCAACATTTAAAAGATGCATAATGTCAATTTTTAGCAATTTTATAGAACATGGAATGGAAGTGTTTATGGATGATTTTTCGGTATTTGGAACTTCATTTAAATTATGTTTAAATAATTTAGAAAAAAATTTGGAAGTATGTGAAAAAAATCAAACTAGTACTAAATTGGGAAAAAATGACAATTGATGGTTGCAGGAGGAATTGTACTTGGGCGTAAAATTTTTGAAAATGGCATGGAAGTAGATCATGCAAAAATTCAAGTTATTGAAATTTCAATTTATTGAAAAATTACCAACTCTGACTAATGTTAAAGAGGTAAGCAGCTTTTTAGGACATGCTGGTTTCTACAGGTGTTACATAAAATTTTTTTCTAAAAAATAACTAAGTCATTATGCTAAATTTCAGAAAAAGATACGAAGTTGGATTTTAATGAGGATTGCATAAAAATATTTGAATTATTGAAAAAAAAATTAATCACCGCTTCTATAATAGTACCACCTGATTGGGAAAAACCATTTATAATAATGTGTGATGCTAGTGATTATGCTATTAGAGCTGTTTTAAAACAAAAGCACAACAAAGTTTTTAGAGTAATATATTATGCTAGTAAAACTCTAAATGATGCTCAAATTAACTACACTACTACTGAAAGAGAATTACTCGCTATTTTTTATGCCTTTGATAAATTTAGGCCTTACTTAATTGGAACTAAATATATAGTGCATATAGATCATTCTGCTATTAAATATTTGATGCAAAAGAAGGATGCTAAACCAAGATTAATTAGATGGTTATTTCTATTGCAAGAGTTTGATTTTACCATAGTTGATAGAAAGGGAAATTATAACCAAATAGCTGATCATTTGTCCAGACTAGCAAGAGAAATATTAACTAATTTTGCCAATGAAACTTTAGAAAATTTCCCTGATGAACAATTATATAGTATTGATGAAATGAATGTAATGCTTATATAGTAAATTAAATAGTAAGTGATATTCTACCACCTGATATTGAAAATTCACAATTAATGAAATTTATATAAGATTCAAAATTCTATTTTTGGGATGACCCATACTTATATAAACAATGTAAGGATTTAATTATTAGAAGATAAGTGTCTTTTGAGGAAACTCAGCAGTAATTGAAAGATGTCATGATTCTGAATTTGGAGGATATTTTGGAACAAATAGAACCACATATAAGATTTTGCAAGCTAGATTTTATTAGAATACTCTTTTTATAAATGTTAATGAATATATTAAAACATGTGATCAATGTCAACGAGTAAGAAATATTTCTAGAAGAAATGAAATGCCTCTAAACTACACATTAGAAGTTGAAATTTTTAATGTGTGGGGATTATCCTTCATTTGGAAATCTATATATACTACTTGTTGTTGATTATATGTCCAAATTGATTGAAGCTATTGTTGTCCTCAGATGTGATTCTCAGAGTGTTTCTAAAGTTTTAATTAAAAATATTTTTACAAGATATGGAATGCCGCCTCAAACTAGCGGTCTAGCAGAGATATCAAATCGTGAAATAAAATGAATTTTAGAAAAAACTGTAAATCCTTACAAATTGGATTGGTCTATTAGATTAGATACTGCATTATGGGCATACAAAACTGCTTATAAGACTCCTATAGAATGCCCTCATAGAGACTTATTTTTGGAAAAACATGCCACTTACCAGTAGAATTGGAGCATAAAACATTTTGAGCTA
>NW_018165545.1:72541-112046 GCF_001263595.1 Phalaenopsis equestris
AAGATTGAGATTATTTCCAGGAAAACTGAAATCCTGATGGTTAGGACAATTTAAAGTAACTAAAGTCTATCATTATGGAACTGTTGTTATTAAAGATCCTAACATTGGAAAAATATTTAAAGTTAATGGGTATCAATTGAAACATTATTATGAAGGGCTCATACCACAATTTAAAGAAGTTTTATTATTAAGTCAACCCAACTAAACAAATGGTATGTCAGGCTGACGACGTTAAACCAAGAGCTTTATGGGGGGCAACCTATATATTAATAAATTTATATATCTTTGTATTACTATTTTGTTCGACAAATATTAGTATTAGAGAAAAATTTGGAAATGAATTGAATGAAAACATAAAAAGACGCAATTTTAGCCTCTGGCGTAGACGACGCCCGCAAAAAGACCATAGCTCCGACAGGGCTGATAGCATTTTGACGGTTTAGGATGAATTTTGGAGGACTTTGGCTTGATTTTGCTCTGTAATAACCACCGGGAGGTGGTTTTAAAGTCCTAAAAATTGCCTTGGACGACCAAAAACTTCCTATTTTCGAATTCCATGGCCTCCAATTCCAGAAATACTTCCAGGTATAGAGTTTTTAATAGAAGAAAGTTTATTAATTTGACGCGCAGAGATTATACGACAAAGAAGATTATACAACAAAATTATTACAAAAAAGAGGCTTATCAAGGAAAGAGGTTTTGTTAATCACAGATTGATTAATCAAAGTTCTCCGATTGATAAAATCATTGTACAAAGATGATGGGAAGTTCTGTACTACACTACCGCTGAGTTTACCTCACTTTTGGTTGAGGTTTATTTTTCCCTCTTTATTTGCCTAAGGTCTAGCCATAGGACTTTGCTCTCAACTATTCTTAGAAAACTAGAAAAGGAACCCTCACCATTCAAAATTCTAAACTCCTCCTTGCTCGACTTGAAGTTCTACAGATTGGTCCTAACCTCTAGCACTTATAAAGTAGGGTCAGTATGGAGGATCTTAAGGAGAGTTCCCACAGGACTGCTTGACCTTAGGGTTGATTTTGGGTGTTGTTCTAGAGTTAGTTCACTCACTTACAGTCACTTTCACTCACAATCACTCACAAACCCTGAACCCAAAATTGTTAACTTTGATCCCTTGATCTTTTAGGAGACTCATGTAGATGGTCCCCTAAACCTGCTAGCCCTAGGCTAGAGTTTAGCCAACACCAGTACATAGAGGACCCAAATAGGGATTTTGTTGGTCCATGGCTCATATAAGGTGGTTGGCAACCAAATTCTACCAAAGTGTCCAACTTGACTTTTTGCCCCTAATTCCACCCAAATTACCTAAATGCCCTTGAAACCCTAAATTTGGTCAAAATCCTCAAATTCTCTGTAAATAAATAAATTTGTGCAAAAATCATTTCAAACCATCTGAAAATACCCAAATTACCCAAAAACACCCAAAAATTCCAAAATTACCAAAATACCCCTAGATTTACCAAAATTACAAAAATACATTGGCACCCCAAACTTTCCCAAAACATCCAAAATCACTTAAAATGACTCCAAAACTATTTTGGACCTATAAATTGACCCTAATTTGACCAATTTGACCATTTTGACCAAAACCCCCAAATTACCTTTAAAGGCCCAATTTCACCAAATTCACCTCAAATGTCCATTTATCTGAGCCCAATTCCCCTAAATTTTAATTATAAACTCAAATTAATCTTTCAATTGATCAATCCAAATCAAATGCAAGCCTAATTAGCCCATGCTTTGAGCTCAATTTTGATCTAATTCAAAACCCCCAATTTTGGCCCTATGACTGAATCTCACCAAATTGAACCCCAAGGCCTACTCAATTGCCTCAATTTGGAACCTAATGTCTTCAAAACATTCCTAAAAATCAAATTTTACCTTCAATTAAACTTTTTAAGGCCTCAATTTCAACCCACATTCAAAATCCAAAATTTGCCCTAAATTGGCTGTCTTCAAATTCTACCAAATTGAATGCCATAACCCCGAAATTGACACCCAATTTATGTTGAAAACTCTTCATGATATTCACATAGACCATTTTTAACCATCAATTTGGACTTAGCCCAACCTTACTCCAACCTAGATCCAAGTCTTGTCCATTATGCCCAAATTAACCAGAATTCCGAAATCCTTCAAATTGAGCTTCCAATTGAACTCAAAATCACTTCAATCCTTCACCAAAAATCTTCATATCAATCATTCACACAATTTTTATCAATCAATTGAGCTCAAAGTCATGGCTAGCTTGGCCCAAACCCATTGGCCCAAACCCAACCTTTGGCCATTTGGACCCAAAATTGGACCCATGTACCAAAATTAATTTAGCCATCCTAAGGCCACTAAATTGATGACTCCACGACCACTAAACTCCTCCTTCGACCAGGTTAAACCATACTTAACCCACCCTAAATGAGCCATGGACCAAAGGTCCCCTAAATCAAAGGTTTTGTTTCCTAAATTGCTTAAACCAAATATATCTTTGCCAAAACCTATCACTAACCCAAATTAATGGTCGTGACACATTCCTCTAAGGTTCCTGAGCCACCTAAACACCTCCCCTACCATGGCCAGCCAACCTAGTCACCAAAGGAGCCAAAAACAAGAGCCACCACCCCTAAATCAAACCTAATTTCAACCATAGAGGCCAATTAACCCCAAGGCTCTTTAGAGCTCCTCGACCCTCCACCTAAGCAACTCTTTGCACCCATCAATTTGGCCTGAGCTTCCCTCTAAGCTCTTCTATCTAATAAGCTCCTCCATGGCCAAGGGGAGGTGTGCTAAAAAATCCTTGGGTAAACTCTGTCGAATTGCTCTTAGACACTCTCCAAGAACTCTTAAGCTTAGTGCCACCATTTTCCCCCACTGATTTCCACTGTGGAAGTCAAAATTTGAGCTCAAAATTTCAGCTAAAATCAAGACATCTCTCTACAGTTTAAAAAAGCTCAAATTAATTGTGCACACACCATCCTCACAGTGAGAGGAGCTGATTCCTCATCAAAGCCCCCTCTAAAATAGCCCCTAACATTAACTTTCATCATTACCTGAAATAGAGCTTGATCGAATTCATACCTAGATGATTCACCATGGCATAAGACTTCATCCAGAAGATTTTTGGGTATCAAATCTACCACAACCATATGATTGTGGCCTCCCTTCTCAGATAAAGGTATTGAGCTCTAACCCTAGCCCGAGCTTATTTTGATTCTCCATTTGTAATGGCTTGATTTTATACTTGATCAACCACATAGATGTGTTTATCTTAAGTAGATGAAGGTTTAAAAATAAACCCCATGCAATTTAGTTGAGTCTAGGTGAAGGCCTTAAGGTTTTAGTGTGAACGGCTTATGGGGACGATAACGAAGAGTCATTCGATTCCACGTGTATCCAACCAACAGACGAGATTGCGCCAGACGAAGTGATGGAACATGAACTGGTGACTGAGTGAGTGCTGAGATGGATGGTGACACCAAACCAGAAGATGACGTGTGGAGCTTCTGAGTCGTCGTAGGTTGACGTGGCGCCACGTCACTTAAATATAAAAATAAGGATTTTCTTATTTATTTAAATTCCCATAACTTTAAAGAATCATATCTTTGTGTAGAAAAATCATAAAAATAAAATAAAAATATCATCTTACTCAGTGAACAGAGGAGAATAATGTGGACTAAAAAAAGTATTTTCTTATTCCCTAATTTTTAATGAATTAAATACTCTCTGTGGTATTTTAATTCTCCATGACTAAACATTGCTCACTATGGCTTGAACTTTTGAGGGTTCATTCCCCATCACAGAGGCTATGCTTCTGATCTTTCCAAGGTCAGAGGACATTCCTATGCTTCTAGCCCTAATTTTCAAGCCAAGGTGACCATTTTGGCTATTTTAATTTTATAAATCAAAATACTACTTGGAAAATTATGGAAATAATTTTAGTAGGTTTCTTGTGGTCAGAGAAATCTAAGAAAAATATCGTGATGCTTTGAATCATCTTGTACATTTCTATACTTAATTAAGTGCATATAACTTATATTAATTTATGTAAATTATACACTTATCAAAAATTAACAAAATCAATTCTCCACTAAAAATCATGTTTATTCACTGTAGAAATATCAAAATTTCTTAACTTAGTCTAAGCACTAAAATGGATTTTTAAGAAAACCTTAATTTTTTATACAAAAATAATTATATTAAATTAAATATGCTTAGAAAAATTATGAAAATTGTTTCTCTGAGTTCCTTGTGATTAGGGGCATCTTATAAAAATAAAATCCATTTTTGTGAAAATATTTTATTTTTAAAATATATTTGGAATTAAAAATAATTAAAATAATTTTCAAAAATACAAAAAATGGTTTAAAATGAGTGAGAATGTCCCCTGATCACTAAGAATTCATTAGGTCATTTTTCCTAATTTTTCTAAATTAAAAATAAATTTTAAAGGCTTAAAAATGAATTTTTCATGTTCTCCCATTAAAATAATTGTAATAAATAAATTAAAAATCACAAAAATATAAGATTTAATTCATTGGGTTTTTGAATTCAGAGAAGTATATTAAAAATTTAAAAATGATTTTTTGCAATTAAAATATTATTTTCTATTCAATTTAATTATTGAAATTGATTAAAAATTAAATAATAATAATTAAAATTTAAATAATAATAATAGAAATTTGATTAAAAAAATATGATATTTTGTCTAAGTGTTTCTTTGATCTTAGAAAACCTCTAATAATATTTTCATAAATATAAATTTTATTTTGGATAATTAAATAAATTAACTTTTGAAAATCCTATCTTCTAAATATTAAATAATTATCTAAATTAAATCAAAATTTTGAGAGATCCACATGTTCTCCTTTAACATTATAATTACCTCATGAATATGACACTCTAAACCCTCAAAATCATTTGAGTTGTGTTTGATGAGTTATGAGGTGAAGTGTCCCAAGGGCAAAATAGTCATTTTTAAACTTTGGTGTCTTAACCAAAATTTAGGATTAACAAAGGGAAAAATGAGATAACTTTGGTCTTTATAAACATGTTTGGATGAATGAAATATAATGGGATTAAGAGGTAGAAACTCACTCACCACCCTTGCACAACATCAACAAGATCATAATTCTCCCAATCTTCATGACTTAGAAGTCAATTGAGATTAGACAATTCTTGAGTGATGGGTTTAAGTCAGAAAGATGATAGTTTACTTTTCTTAAGCCCAAAGTTGAGGACGCTTTGACCATTTGATATGGATATATGTCACTTAAACCAAATATGGATAATCACCATTTCACCTATTATGATTATTAAAGGCTTAGTAGTGACCTAGGCTCTATTTCTAAACTCAATTGATTGGATTCAGAAGATGAAATAATTGGTGACTAACATCTTTAAAAACTACAAGGCACCACAGTCTTGAATGAACTAAACTTGCCTTAGGGCACCCACTCACATAACCTTTAAATGAAACATCAATTGATTAATCGAGTACTCTATTCTCGGGATAATTAAATTGTTAAGTTTCACTGAGCAAAGGTGTAGTCACACTTCGACCTCTGACAATTAATGTAACAATATGATAACTCTAAAAATGAACTTAAACTATTTCAAGGGATTTTCAAAGTGATCCGGGGACATGCCTCGAACATTTTGAAATCTATTGAACATTCTGAAGGGCAGATTGGACTCGTCATATTTTTGTCCTAAAATCATCTACTATGATCTTTTGAGATTCAATAAATTCATAGCTTAGGGTTTGGAAACTAAATCTTCATCTACTCATGCAATTTAAATAAATACCTTGCAATACTATCTATATATCTTGTAAGTACTGACCTTTCAGGTGGTGGAACGAGAAGACTCGCCGAGAACACTTTTATAATTTACAGTACCGACTTTTCTTATATTTTTTGCACTGTAATTTTATGCATATAAAACTTGCATGTTAAACAATGATGTCACCCTGCATGAAAATCAAAAACTACTAGGATAGCCACAAAATCAAAACTAAAACTAAAATCAACTAAGATAAAATTTACTGTCACAACATTCAAAATATAAGAAAACTCAAAATTTAATCACAAACATCACAAAACAAAAATTGCAACTAAATTAAAACGTCTCTGAATCCCTTGGAGGAGGTAACCTACGGTTGCTAACTAGGCTTCCCACGGTATAAATGAAAGTACGGAATTCATTAAGTTGAGATTAGTAAATTCATTTGGACTAGGTGAATCCGATAGAAAAAAAAAGATACAGGAATGAGGGAACCGTAGGATCCTAACTGGTGTGCTCTAATCAACTTTAATATGCCGCATAATACCTAAATGACTATAAACATAAGGACATCTGATTTAACATCATAACCTGAAACATTAGAAAACTTAAACTCGCCATGGCAAGGAGCTTGGAGCTAGGATTGTGGACAACACGGTTATCTTCAATAGCAAGAGAATCTACAACAACATATCTCTTTCTTTAGAATTAAATAACAAGCCATAGTATTTCGAGGTTGTTTGCTTATGTGACATAAATCCTCAACTTATCTTTAGGCCATTGTATAGCCCTACTATACAACATAAGCCCTAACTCACCTTAGGACTTTGAGGTTGACGTTCGTTACAACCTAAATCCTCACATCTTCCATGCTATTCATTTGATCGTTTTACATGAATGCAAGACTTAACTAATAAAATTTGAAGGATGAAACACTTGAATAATTTCTCTTCGAAACGGAAGCCAAACAGTAGGATAGTTTGGGAAGTCATCGAGGTTTTCCTCAGGATCTCTGACGTCCCCTAGTTCTTCCTCCTTTAGATTCAAAAATAAAATGTTCTGAATTTGAGCCATTCCCCCTTCACACCTCTTCATCTGATCTCATTGAAAAGTCCTATCTCTATGAACTCCTTGAAGATAATATCCCCTTATTTTTATCAAGAGTTTTCTTAGGTGACTTCGGTAGTCTAGAATGTAATTAACTATAGGGGCTTGCCGATATAGGAAGCATTTCCAAACCCAGCTTAAAATAAACTCTATTTAATTTTTTATATTAAATAAGGGAACTTGTCCGCATATAATAAAAATGATTTCACATACCAAACGGATGACATATAATCTTTAGTTTATTTAATCGAGCCTTACAAGTAAATGTCGGCATTAGTTTATTTAATCTTTAGTTTATTTAATCGAGCCTTAATTTAAAATATTAAAAATATGGGGTCCATTTGATTTCATATTTTTCTAAACTTATATATATGTAAATTAAACTCTCTGAAGCGGGTGATGGGAGTTCGATTTCGGCGGCTGACAGCTTCCAACGGGAAACTCAACCAAAAATAGTGTCGACACTCCTGGCGACTCTGCTGGAGAATAGCTTATCTCTCCATTTAAATCAAAGAATCTTATCTTCATACATCAGTAATGTGTTCATGTCCCTCATGAACCAAATTATCCTTCTTCCGCTGACATGCTTTACCCATTCCCGTCTTTGGTAAGTACGGTCAACTCCTTAATATTTCAGGACCGCTGTTCAACCAACTTTAAGCAGGGAGGTTCAAGAAGCCATTAAGGGCCTTTTTAATCTTCGTGTGGGGTCAGACCCCCAATAGGTGTGTTGGTGGACTAGTTCCACGTGGGCATTATGCGTTGTTAAAGTTGGTCCTGCACTAGGTCCTAAGCTTCACTTTTCCCTTTCGAGTTTGATTTGCTGTTTTGCAAATTTAATCAGATTATGTCGTGCTGCGCGTGCTCTTTTAAATTTTCTTATACTAATTAAATCTTTCTACTTTCAAAATAATTTTACTTTAAAATCTCCAAAAATTAATAAATACTTATCCGGTTTACAAATCAACCTCTTTTAATTTTTTAGTGCTCGCACTAAGATTACGAGGTATTGGCCAAGTGGCTAACCCTAGAGCTTTCTTTTTGAAGCTGCTGGAATGGCATTTCCAATGCTCACTTTGCTCCCACTATCAAGTTTGGAGTCAATTTGAAGATCTCAAGGTCGTCATTGGGAAAGCCCTGTTCATCATAATGAAGGTCACCGCTCTAGAGGTTCAAGAACCGTCTGCTGAGTTTAACTTGACCTGTCCTCAGGACTTCCCCTTCTACAAGAACGTTAAGACTACTGCCACCACGACACCTACCAAGCCTACGAGAGATTTGACGCAAGATGTCTATAATTTTATGACGGATGAAAGTGATATTTGGGAAATACGGGATGAAGGATATGTTAGTTTCTCTGCTTCATTGCTTAATCCAATATCTAACCAGTGACATTTCTTCATTTCTACAAAATTACTCCCTACCATGAAGATTAGTAGAGTCACCAAAGAGAGTGCTATTTTGAATTATTACATTGAAATGGAAAAACCTATTGATATAGGATCTATCATATTTAAATCTATTATTGGTATTATTATCATTGGGCCAATTTATGGACTTAGGCATCCTTCCAAAATTTTCCTACTTTGGAGTCAGTCTCAAGTTCCATAAGAATGTTGGGAAAAAGTTTTATTATCTTGGGAGCCCACGATTCCTATTGATGATAATTGTTTTGTGAATGGGAATGAAGCATTAGATGCTATCTTAGATCATTCATCACATGCTTCAACTCCATTGATGCCACAAAGAGTTGGAAGTTCACTTGCCGTGGAAAAGAAAATGAAGAAAATTGAAAGAGAAATTCAGAGTATTAAGAATGCAATAGGAGATCTTAAGTACCTTTTCAATCACCTAGATTGGAGGATGAAAGAGAATTTTTATCATACTTGAACATTTGAAGCATGATTAGTGCGGATATTTGACAAAAAATGATGGATCGAAGAAAATTTGACCGATCAGTTCCCGTACTGATCCTTCTACAATCTGTACATTTATTACCAGTCTATGGGAGATATTAGAGGAGGAGAAAGCACTGAAGATGAGGCACAATAATTGAAACATTAAAATACTTATCTACTTAATGTGTTTGTATGGATTGGATTTAGTTTGCTTTGCTTTAGAATTCTGAACTTTGATTGTGTGTATAGTTTTATGTCAGTATTTAGTGTTGCGGCTTGATTTTGATGTTGATTTATAAATTAGTTTGCTTAATGTCTGTGAAAATGTGATTAGAAAAATGTATTGTAAAAGTTTATTTTCATATATAGAAGTTAGGTCGTTGTTGTTTGTTAAAATGGCTATTTGTGATAATGTTTATTTGTGAATTATTGTTAGATAAAAACTTTTGTTCAAGAAAATACTAAAAAGACTTTGGAGAAAAGTGAAAATTGAAAAAATAAAAAAATTAAAATGTTTAGGCCTGCAGCACCGTCGGCGCCCTCGACCCGAGAACAACTTTTAAACCTTTAAAATTCGTGATTTTCACCGTAAACCGCCATATTTACCCTTTGAGTCACCTTTAACCTCTAATTTTTGAACCTAAGGCTTGCATTTGCTTGGATTTGAGGTGATTTCAAGGCAAATGAACTTCAGATTTCATCTTCTCTAGGTAAGAGCTACACTTTAGCTAAGAGCTACACATTTAACTAAAAGAATTTGATTTTCACTAAAGATTTATCTCACATTGCCGAGATCCAAAAATTTTGGAATTTTTTGAGATATTTTGAGAAAATCCTTTGGTGAAGAACTCTTACTTAGTAGATTTAAGTTTAAAGCATTTTACATTGTGATTTTCCAAATTTTTGGAATTAATTCAAGATTTTTATCTAATTTTCCTAGATTTTTCATGGCACCAAGAACAAGAAAAGGAGAAAGAAAAGTAGACTATGATGAATAAAAATTTGTTATCTTCAGAGCTAGTGCTCGATTCAATAGTCTACTTGAGCATAAAAAGGTAATTTCAGATCGTGGTTTTAAAAATCTGGGAGGAGAAGTTGAGTGATTATTCAATCCTCGACAGTGGAAAAATTTCTGTTATTTTACTACTGATGTGATTATTGGTGTAGATGCCAACTTTTTGAGGTTTTTGATATTTTTGTTTTTGTTCGCGGAAAAAAGGTGGAGTTTACTTCAAGAAAAATAAATGAGCTTTATCAGTTAGAACATGTTTATAGCTGCCGATATAAATCATTTTCTACTACAAATGAGGCCTTAGATGAGGGTATTTCTTTTCTTACTGATGGAAGAGGGACCTGGAAAGTCAAAAATGGTGTTAAGGTAAACTTTCCTCTTTTTATGCTTAATGTAGTATCTAAGGCCTGGCACTACTTTATTTCTGGAAGAATGATTCTGTTGAATCATCATAGTGAGGTGACCATGGATAGACCCATCCAGAATTTTTATATTCAACAGGTGATGGAGATAAATGTAGGCTCTGTTATTTATATGAACACTAGAACTATAGCTTAGGGAGAGACCACTGGTGGTTTGGCACACCATGCACTTATTTTCACACTCTGTGAACAGGCATGAGTTGATTTTAGACCTGAGGAAGAGAGGATTGAGCCTCTAAAACCTATTGGGCCTACCAATATAAAGACATATGAATCTCATATTGATTCGAGATCTGGAAGTAAGACCACAGATATTCCTTCTACTTCAAGGACCCCTACTTCAAGTGACCCTACTAACCGAGAACTTTTGGACTAGATGATTATCCAATAGAGAGATATCTTAAGAATGGATCATATATTGCAAAACATGGATGCCAGAAATGCTCACACTGATGATTTGATATGGTAAAAGTTTGAATATGATGTTGCTTATGATTATGCATTGGTGAGATACATGAAGGGTGATCATTCAGTTCAATTTCCTACTCACCTTGTTTGTACTCCATATCAGTGGCAGAATTTTTGAATTCGGAAGAAGAAGAAGAAGATGATGATGATTGGTGATTTTTTTTCTTAGTTTATGTTTGATTGTACTTTGTTATTATGTTGTTTGTTTTTGTTATATTGTTGAGACTGTTTGTTAGATTGTGAGACTATGTTTTGTTGTTATGTTGAGTTGTGAAGTCTAGATTGTAAAACTGTTTTCATTTATGGAATTCAGCTTAGTTATGTTGTTAATTTTAATATTATGTTAAATGTATTGTAATTAACTCTTTCTTAGCAGATTTTTTATGTATTATGTGCAATTTAATGTTTTAAGTCTTGTAGCTTTTTATATTAGCACCTGTAGTATTTTAGAATTAAAGTTTCAAAATCAGAACCTTCAACAGGTATGTCTTTTCTTTATGTACTTAATGTTTTCTTTCACCCTTTATTTTTCAGTTCTTCATGCTAAATTTTTTAAAAATTTAAGTTTGGGGGGAAAGAAAAATACCTTTTTAAAGAAAGAAACTTAATTTTATTTGTCCTCACTTAGGTATATTTTCAAAAAAATTAAATTTAGCATGACCTTTGGTATTAGGGGTTAACTTTAGATAACTATATTTATGTTTCTAAATATATATTAAACTTAAGTAAAAGTTTTCAATAATAAAAGTTAATTTTATAGATTAAGATATTTGGTATAAGAGAATAAGACTATGTTTTTCTATTTTAAGTAAAGAGAATTGTATTTTTGAAATATTAAAAATCTTAAAGGTTCATGTAAGAAGAAAAGAATTAAACTTTATGAAATCTCTAAGCTAATATAAATTTCTTAAGTGAAAAAATGTGAAAAGTTTTTTACTTTAAGAAAAGGATAGTGAAGTTCAAAATCTTTAAAGGCTATCCAGATATAGTAATCCTCACACATAAAAAAAAAAAAAAAAAAGAGAAAAGAAAAGACGTGGGGAGAAGCTTGAGGAGATGTCAAATTAAAAATTGGTTTCACTTGAATCAATTTAAAAAAGAAGGCTTTGCTACATTTTCTGAACTTTTATTTGAGTATCAGCTTATTTACTAGTAAAGTTTTATTAAGTTCTTTTTCATATGAATACTTTAAGTGGCCTTGATATGACAATTTACAATTTTTCTTGAAAAGAATACAGAATCAGAAATCTTGGACTTGATTGTTAAATATAATTATACCTTTAGTATTAACAGGAGTTGTTCTGAATTTTTCTTAAGTTATGCTATTGTATTTAGTAGACTAAGATATGGAAATCTAGGAGTTAAATTCTTTGCCATACGTCATATTTTTATACAGTAGAGGAGTTACTTGAGGATAAGTAACATGTAAGTTTGGGGGATTTCGATACACCAAAAATATATGCTTTTTTAGAACCATATTTTATACACATTTTTTGTGATATTGCACTTTAATGAAAGGTATTTTTATGTTTCTTGAAGGTTGTTGATTTTTAGGACTTGAAGCAAAAAGGAAGCAAAAAACGATGGAATTTAGAGTCAAAATGGCGTTTTTGAAGAAATGCTCAGAGCTGACAGCGCCAAGAGCAGCGCCGACGACACAGACAAATAGAACAGATGGTAAATTTTACTCAGCACCGACGACATCGTTTGATAGAGAGTAGCAAATTAAATTGTGAAACACTGGCGCCGACGGCGCCAATGTCAGTTCAACCCCTGTTTCTAGAAGATTTGAAGAATTTGGACGCCTTTTGAAGAGTTTTTGGAGACACCTATTAGAGAACCGAATTTAGGCATTATTTAGGGCCAAAATTGATTAGAAAAGTGACTCTTCCTGACATCTCCTCGTCCCAATTCACCTGACATCTCATCGTCCCAATTCAACCTTGTACGCATCACACATCTTTCCCTTTTTCATTCCACAACCATTTAGAGTCCATTGTTCTTATAATTTAGAGTTTTGTGGTGAGATTAAGTGTGAATTCTTTTCCAAGGGTGTTGGAGAAGGAGAAAAGCGAGAGATTTCTTCTTCCTGCATTTCCTAGAAGAAGCTACAAGGGATTTTCTTTGAGAAAGAGTTTCAAATAAGTGTTGTTTGTTTATTAGTGTTGTATGAACTTTTTTTAATATATGACATTTGTGTTTTGTTGTATCTTTCTCATGAAGTCTGAGTAGTTTACTTTATCTTTTTTCCTACTCTAAGATATGGTGAAATGAAGAGATATTATGGATGTGCC
Source organism: Phalaenopsis equestris (assembly GCF_001263595.1). Lineage (NCBI taxonomy): Eukaryota > Viridiplantae > Streptophyta > Magnoliopsida > Asparagales > Orchidaceae > Phalaenopsis > Phalaenopsis equestris. Next base: position 85,537 of record NW_018165545.1, read on the forward strand.
AATATAAAAATATAAAATAAATTGTGATGATTTTTCAACTCCAAATTTAATTTACTTTTCGATCTGGCCAATTGAATTATTAAAATATGTTATGAAACATGTGATCTGGAAATGGAGTATGAGTGCTATAACAGAGTGAGGATCACATTTGATTCCATGAAGGAGAATTTCATTCATGGAATTAAGTGCAAATATATAGGGAAATAAACTTTGTTGGGTGTAGAATTGGAGAATCATTAGGGTGACAGACTAAAATCTCCAATTCGATCTTAGTGTTTAAAAACTAAAGTGAGAGTTAGCCTTCAGGTGAAGGGAAGTGGGAGCTCTGGAGTGGGTGCCAGTATCCTCCTAGCCTAGCCACAGATTTAGGGACTAAATCTGGGATTAACCAATGATTTTCTTTAACAATGTATCATGGTAGAGAATTAAATCTGCTACTATTTGGCACAATACATATTTGAATCATTTATCTCATCTCATTTTAACCTCATTGTAGTGGGAAATATGCTTTTTCACATAAGAAATCTTCTTCACATAAACATAGTTTAATAGTTTAGTAGTTACTATTTAAACTTTGTATTTCAGTTTTGTTATTAGTTAAATAATTTAGTTCTAATAATTTCTCAACATTTGAAATTAGTGATAGTAATTTTGTTTTAACCTTCTATGAATTTCCTAGTTAATTTATTATTTCAAATTTAAAAATTACTCGTGGGATCGATATTTTGGGCTTAAATAGAAAGTCCTTTATTACTTGATAACGATACGTATACTTACGTAGAATCTCAATATCATTTGCTTAAATTTCTTATTAATAAAATATTATATCAAGATTTTGGCACCGTTGCATAGCAGAGTCAACTTTATAATTTTAACACAACTATATTCTCGGGATCAGCTAGGAAAGGTCTCACCAAAATGATAGGTATCTCTTTATCTTCCCCCATATCCAGTACAATGAACTCAACAGAAAAGATAAATTGATCCACTTTCACTAGGGCATCTTCTATAACTCCTTTAGGGTACGTTATAGAATGATCTACTAAAGAGTTACAATAGTAAGGTTATTTCTCCTAATCCCATTCTTTTAAATATTGAGAATACATAAGGTTAATGCTTGTAACTAAATCACATAAAGCTTTCTCATAAAATCTGTCTCTTATTGCACATGAAATTATAAAGCTACCAGGATCTTTAAGCTTTTCAGGAAGGATCTTGCTACCAGGATCTTTAAGCTTTTCAGGAAGCTTTTTCTAAATTATAGCATTGCACTCCTCGCTTAGTGCAATAGTCTCATTATCTTCAAACTTCATTTTTTTTTGTTGAGAATATCCTTCATAAACTTTACATATCTTGGCATTTGTTCTAAGGCTTCAGTAAAAAATTTTGAAAATTGCTTATCCAACTTCTGTTGACGAAGTCTCTGAGGAAATGGAGGTGGTGGTTTTCCCAAATCAATTTTTAGTGGAGGAATAGGTCTTTCAGAATCTCTTGGAGCATCCACTTTTGATTCTTCAATTTCTTCTCTCTCTACTTCAGTTTCTTTTTCAACCCTACCTTCCAACTCTCTTCCACTTCTAAGTTGAATGGCTTTTACTTGCTCTTTATTCTATCTTTTAAATTTATTTCAGTATTACTAGGAAGTGTTCTTTGAGATCTATTATTTAATGAATTTGTGATTTGTCCAAGTTGATTCTCAATATTTTTAATTGTAGCTCTTTGACTTTGTAACTGATTTCCATTTGTAACACCACTTCTTCTATAGACAACATCTTCTCCTTAAATTGTGGATTACTGTTGAATCCTGGAGGATAAGTAGATCTATAATTAATATTCCCTTAGTTGTTCCAGTTTCTCAATGGGTTTACTTGATTGTTCTCCCATTGTTAATTATTACCACCCATAGTATTATTCCAATTGAAGTTAGGATGGTTTTTCTAACATGAGTTATAATAATTTGAATATGGGTTATTCTGCTTGTTATTTATGACATTTAAAGTTTCTAATGATGCTTGAGAATCTACCATTTGGCCTAATGAATTCTCTTCAATCATAGAAATTGGTTAAGAAAAATCCATTCCAAATTGATCTAACTTCCTTGAAATTGCAGCAACTTGATTTTCTAACATAGTAAATGCATCAGATTCATGAATATTAGCCATTTTCTTTGGATTTACCCTCTCAGAAGGCCATTAAAAATTATTGGTAGCCATTTCTTCAATTAAAGCATAAGCATCGATAATAGATCTAAGAGATCCAGCTAATTCATTATAAAAGTTTGAATTATTAACCAATCTGGTATAGCATGGTGTGGACACTTTCTTAAGAGTTCTTTAAATTTTTCTCATGCTTCATAAATAGATTCTCCTTCAAACTGATTAAAAGATGTAATATCATTTCTAAACTTCACAGCTTTTGATGGTGGAAAATATTTAGCAAGGAATTTTTGTGCTAAACCACCCCAAGTTCTGATAGATCCAGGTGCTAATGAATTTAATAACATCTTAGCTTTATCCCTGAGTAAGAAAGGAAATAACCAAAGTCTTATGACATCATCTGATACACCATCATATTTAAATATAGCGCACAATTCTAAAATCTTGGCAAGATGTAAATTTGGATCTTCTGTTGGTGATCCCTAAACTGATTATTTGATACCATTTGGATAATAGCAGGTTTAAGTTTAAATGAATTAGCCACTACAGTAGGTTTTTGAATACTATAATGAAGTTTATCTACAGTTGGGTTAACGTCAAGGTCTAAATTTTTTATGAACTTTAGCATTTTGATCATTTTGGTTTGCCATTTCGGTAATTTTTTTAGATTTTTTTTGAAATTTTAATTTTTTTGCTTTTTTTGATTTTCTTAATAGTTCTCTCTAACTCAGAATCATAGGGCACTAGTCCTTCAGAACCTGAACTACGCATACACTAATAAAATAAAACACACATAAAAATACTATATTAAGATATCCCTATAGTAACTCTTAAAGTTTAAATAAAAATTTCTAAAAAAGAAATTTTATTTCAATCAATCTCCCCAGCAACGACGCCAAAAACTTGATCCCGACTGTTTATATTCAATAGTATAACTTTGTATGTGATTTATATTCTTCACTTATCTTTCCTACTTTGCAACAACACCAAAATCATGATTCTGAGAAAATAAGAATTTAACTTTGTAATTTATATATGTAATGGGATACTATGCAAGTATAAGTATTGTTATCAAGTAATATAGGACTTTTTGATTAAGCCCCGAATATCAAACCCACAGGGAGTGTTCGCAATTTGTACTTCTAAATAACAAACTTTCAATTTCAAAAAGACAATTATTAAACTATAGATATTTTTACAGTAATTAAAATTCAATTCTTTTTGGTATTTTTGATATTTTGACAAAACAGAAATAACTTCTAAATATAACTTGAGTTTATGTAAAAGAAAAGCACTGAATATGAAATATCTTTCTCCTTATCATGAATTAGTAATAAGTATAAGAATTTTGTTATGAAAATATTCAAATTGTGTTGTGCCAAATAGGAGCAATATTATTCTTTACCCTTACTAGAGATGCTATAAAGAACATTGACTAATTTAAAGTTTCATAGTTCTGAAGCTAGGCAAAGAAAATACCAGCTCTCAATATAGAGTTCCCTTGATTCCCTCCACCTGGGGGCTAGCATCTCGTATCAGAACCTAAAACAATAAACCAAGTTGGGGCTTTCTCATTCATACAACCTCATGTGATTCCTTCCAATTGTTACCTGAAACAATACCAACCTGATTATTACATGTTCTCACAACAAATTTTAACATCTAGATGGGCCATATCAAGAATTAAATGAAGTACATGGAATTAAATCATCACAACTTCTTCCAACATTAAAGATTAATACTCTCCACAACTTCCATCCAACACTTTAATTACTTATCATTTTAAGGAGAAAGATAAAGAAAACTACTTATAATCTATGGAGAAAAAAAAAACTACACTTTTGTATAAAAGTAGAAATCATTGTCTAACCAACAAGAAGTTTAGATTAAAACCAAAAGTAGTTTAAAAATAAAGATTAAAACTTTTCTCAAATCCTCCACTAAACTCTTGAAGTTCCTTTGAATCTCTTCTCTCTTACAACACTCTTAACTCTCACGAGAAAACTAAAAACAAAAGGGATAAAGTAAATTTATGGTGCCTAAAAAATCTCTCCAAAAGTTCCTCCACGAACTATTTCAAGAACTTCTCAGGAGTCCCCCCATTTTTCTCTCAACTTCTTTCTTTTATAGTTTTCCAAGAGTTACCTTGGTATCTCTTCAAAATGTATCCTGATTCAATGTAATTTCTAAGGTATGCCTCCTTTCACAAGTTTTTTAACCATATTTTCGTTTGAAGTGATCATAACCATCATTTTTAGCCAATAGGTGCCTTAAATGTCCCTTCAAATTTTGGCAAAATGAATTAACTTATCAAAAAACGATCTCTGGCGCTTAAGCACGGGGCCTCTGGGGCTTAGGCGCTGCCTTCTCTGTTTCACCGGCGCTTAGGCACCAAAAAACCTTTTTACCATTTTTTGCTTTTTTCCAAATTTGATCATTTTTCACTCTTTTTAGCATTTTTTACCTCTTTACTTACACCTGAAAGAAAAACACACAAATAGCTTCCATTAAAGCACAATATCTCAAAAATAGGTATAAAAATGTGTCTAAAAACACTATATATTTTAAGTGTATCACCTAACCCCACATTAGATCTAACCTATACCTTAAGTTGAACTCTTTAAGCCGAACCCACCTTAGAACTAAAGAATAAAGGAACATGGGTTTAACTCCACTTATACCTAAACATCAACCATCATAAGTCTAACCCATCTTAGACTTAATTCAACTTGAAATTTTTCTAGCTCTAACTCAAGCTAGAACAAACTTAAGTTCAAGCTAGCTAAAATTAATTAAAATTAAGTTTAACTGGATCAACCTGACCTAACTGGGGTTAATCTAATTCAACTTAATCACTGGGTCAATCCGATCTAACTTGGGTTAACCCAATTCTATTCAATCTCTGGATTAACCCAACTTAACTAGGGTTAATCTAATTCAACTAAATCACTGGGTCAACCTAACCTAACTCGGGTAAACCCAATTTAACTCAACTCAACAAGTCTACCTGACCTAACTCAGGTTAACCTAACTCAATTAAATCACTAAGTCAACCAGACGTAACTTAGATTAACCAAATCAACTAAATCATTGGGTCAACCCGACCTAAATTAAGTTAACCCAATTTTACTAAAATTGCAGGGTTAACTTGACTTAACTATGGTTAACCTAACTCAAATTAATCTTCGAGTCAAACCAACCTAACTCTAATTAAACCAATTCAACTCAATTGTACAGGTCAAACAAAAACCCAATTCAACTCAACTCATCTGATTAATTCAACCTAACTTGTGTTAACCCAATTCAACTCAACTTCCTAGGTTAATCCAAACTAACTTAGGTTAACCTAAGTCAAATATTCCCTGGGTCATTCAAAATTAACTCATATTGACCCGATTTGAGACTCAAGTTCAAACTTAGCTTAAGTCTCAATCCATGAATCCTAACCAAGCTATACTTTAAAGACAACTAAAATTTAAATTAACATAGACTTCATCCAAGTTTAATTTAACTTAAACTGGATTTAACTCTAGGTATTTAGTTTGGGTCAACTCAACTTAATCTGGTTCGATTTCAAGTTAATCCAACTTGATTTAACTTTGTTTCCCTCGAGCCAATGTAAAACACGTAAGGCTAGTTTGACTCTCAATCAAAATAGATCAATCTAGGTCAATCCTAAGCTTTTGTTGACTTATGCAAGATTTAAGATAATCTGAGGAAAAAAATAGCCTAACTCAGGTTAGCTCAGATTACTTAGTGACTCATCTCAGATTATTTCAACCTAAATTGAATTAATTCAAAATCAACTTAGATCTATGTGATTGGTGGTTAAGGAATGTTTAACTTCTAGTTCGAGAACAAAAGCACACTTTGCCTTAGTCAAGGACAATTTAGAGAAAGATATAAACCATCATATATAAAACAACATAAAATTCACCCTAAAAATCACTAAAACATAAACTTGAACTCAAATATGTAACTTGGTTTGAGAAGGAGTTTTGGAGGACGCAACCATTTATTGCTCTTCTAGTCACTTGTGACTAATCAAACAACAAATCCCAATGACCTCGAGACGATGACCCCATGGGATTTTGACAAGGTCATCCCAAACAACAAAAATGAAACAGAAAATGACAAAGAAAAAAATCAAATCGGCTAAGAACTGTTATGAAACCTAAAAATTTGAACCCTTAAAAGATGAAAAAGTTATTATAACATAGATGAAACCTTAAGGAACAAAGATCACTGAACACAACTTGAACCACTGCTACCCGGGTCTATGAAGATCTTTTAAATGAAATAATTAATGGTTGTTGAAATGAATCTTCTGATTGGAGTAACTTTGAGTAGGGAACCCCACAACCCCGAGAGGATGGAAATCCATGAGCATCTTGACTGAGTTGTCCTAAATAAAAATAACCAACGAACCAATCAAATCAAAACATATTTTTTTTTTATTAACTCTATTTTGCAGGGATGCTCAAGACAAAATGCGGACATCAGACCAGGTTTACTTTGTATGCTATTAGGGTGTGCAAACTTTGTTTTGCAGGGACAAACATTTAAAACACAGAGCAGAAGGACAAACTCTTGTCGAATTAATTACAATAAAACAAAACCCTTGGATAGTTTAGAATCTTACCATGATTTTTTAGAATCTTTAGGAATCCATTAACCTTAAGATAGGACTTTGAAGTTTATCTCCTTGACAATAATATTTGAACTTTTTTAGGATGATTAAAAACCTTAATCTGGATTTTTTTTAAACAATCCCTAAATATTTATGATGTAATTAATAATAGGGGCTCGCCTTTATATGAAGGAGAGAACCCTAAAAAAGTAGAATAACCTAAATGTCTTATTATGGGTGTGCTTTCCTCAAGTCTTCTTCACCAGAATTCCTCCAAGGTGTCTTAAACCAATACACTTCAGAGATGTCTATGTGAAGTCTACTTTACAAAAGCTCCCTCATGTGTTTCTTTTATTTGTCCCCATCATTGTATGCCTTAGCCCTCTGATCTCTTCTCCCTTTAGATCATCCACATGATTAGAGAGAGGCTTTTTGGGAGAAAAGGCTATGTGATGGAAGACAATCTGGTAAATCCACAACGACAACAATGACGAGGACGACGCATGCCCAAAGATAAATAACAATCAGCGAGGTGGTGGGTGACTGTTGACCTCATTTTTGGTTGAGGTCTAGCTTTGTCCTCTTTAGTAGTATAGGGTCTAGCCATAGGGCTTTGTTGTTGACTATTCCTAGAAGACTAGAAAAGGAACCCCCACGATTAGAAATTTTGAACTCCTCTTTGCTCAACTTGAAGTTCCACATATTTGTCCTAACCTCTAGCACTTAGTAGGTGGGGTCAGTATGGGGTAACTCAGGGAGAGTCTCCCATTGGATGGTCAGACCTTAGGACTAACCCTAAGTGGTCTGGTGATGGTTGAGATGGCTTGCACACACTAAACATTCTTGCATACCCCAAACCCTAAGATCCCTTAATTTGGTCTCATGATTTCTTTTGGAAAGCTCATATGAATGAACATATATCCCTAGCCTTTGGCAAAGAGGGTTTGAACCAGCATATTGAGCATCCAAAATAAATCCTCATATGGCTCCTATTGGTTTGGCATGGCTTCATGGCTTACTTTTCCATTCAAGCTCAAAATCACCAAATTACCAAAACACCCCTACAACCCAAATTTTTGCTAAAAATCCCAAAATTACCCAAAATACCCAAATTTGCCCAAAAATCATCTCAAACCACTCACTACTACCTAAATTGACAAAAAATCACCTAAATCACTAAATTCCCAAAATACCCCCAAAATTGCCAAAAATTACCAAAATGCCCCTCATGACCCAAAAATTCCAAAAATTCCAAAATCATCCTAAATATTTCCAATTTCAAATTTTTATCATCACATTGACCAAATTTGGCCAATTTTATCCAATTTGACCAAAAGCCTCAATTTGCCCTTAAAGGCCCATATTTCCCCAATTGACCTCAATCTTGCCCAATTTCAATTCCAAAACAAAATTCAGTATCCCAAATTCTAATGTAAACAAAATTCAAGCTTAATTTGACCCAATTGCAAACCCAATTCTACCTAAATAAAAAAGCCCCAATTTTGACCATATGACTAAATCAGCCAAATTGGCCTTCAAATTCAATTCAAAACAACTTGAAATTCTTCCAAAGCTTTCATGACAGATTCCTACATAAAATTCAACATTCAGTTGATCCAAATTTTAGCCCAAATTCAATCGATAATTCCAAAAGCCCAATTCCAAAGCCCACATGACAATTTCTTCTCTCTTCATCATCCATTTAATCAAATTCATTCCCTACATTTTAAATTCATAATTAAATCATTCCATATTAAGCCTCACGACAAACTCCATCAAAAATACCAAATAAATCCAAAATCCCTTCTCTTGAAAATTAGTCAAGCCACATGCAAGCCATGAAGCCAGTCTCAATCCATAGGTCAGCCATGAGAGTCTTGCCACATCACCATGCTATTAATGGGCTATTAATGGAAAGAGGAAAAGAGGACAATCCACTTTAAAGTCTCTTTAAGAAGGGTTTTATTTTAATGACACACTTAAACCCATGCTTAGCCAAAATCCCTTGGATGTAAACATCTCTACACCACTTCAGCTGAGCCACCTGATTTCCCTCAGCACCCAAACCAACCTTAGTGATTGAGTCCAACCCCAAACCATGATTTGACCCAAATTGAATCAAAATAGCCCTTTCCCCATTCTATTTCAATTCTATACTTTTACACATGGCCAACCTCAATTGACTTCACCAAACCCAAGCCCTGACCTCCTTGAGTCTAATGGTGACCCCTCCCTGGCCGGCCGGCCACCTTGGCTGTCGGAAAAGCCAAGCCCAAATGCTCCCCCTTGGCTAAAACTCAAAATTTAACCCATCCAAGCTGTCTCATCCAAATTGGATTTTTGTACCTTGTTGGCATCCACATAAGCAGCCCAGGGCACCCCCCACCAATTGCTTCTGATGGCCTCTCCTTCCCCCTCTATTTAAACCCACCCTCCATGGCTAAGGGAGGAGAGCTTGAAATTCATTAGGGAAACTCTACAGAATTGCTTCCATAGCTTCTTCAAGACCTCTTGAGTTTAACCCAACCATCCTTAGCCACTCAAGCCCATTGCTCGAGCTTAATTTTGGAGCTCAAATTCAAGGCTGAAATAGGACACCGCCCAAAAATCCACCAAACTCAAATTACTTTCACCCGCACCATCCCCACAGTGAGAGAAGAAAATCCACCACAAAAGCCTCATCACCGGAGCACCCTAAGGTGGACTTTGATCAAACCTTTAAATAGGCCTAGGTCGATTTCATACCTAGGAATTTCACCATTGCTTAAGGCTTCATCTAGGAGCACTTTGAACTCAAGGCATGCTTTTGGAAGCACCCAATCGAGGCCTCACCTCTCGGGCAAAGATATTGAACCACAACCCTAAACCAAGCTTCATTTAATTCTCCATGCTTATAGGCTTGATCAACCATATAGATATTATCTCCTAGTCAAGACAAGTCTATAAGAGCAAACCACACTTGATTTGGTTGAGTATCGAGCGAGATATTAGGTGTAGAGATTGAACGGCTCGTAGGTTTGATCTGTTAGGGAAGATGACAGAGCGTTGTTGGATCAAGCGTGTATCGTATGGACGGTCAGGATTGCATCGAATGAGAGCAAGGTTCATAAAGCGCGGGCTAACTCAGATGGCGACATCCAATCCTGTGGCGACACGTGGTCTTTCGTTGCTTACAAGGATGAGTTGGATAAGTAGGAAAATAGGCTTTTATTTTAATTATTTAATGACCAGAAATTTAAAAATTCATATCTTGATGTAGAAAAACCACAAAGATAAAATAAAAATACCCTCTTGATCAATGAACAGAGGAAATTAATGTGGAAATATCTTCATGTACATTTGATATATGTATAATTTTTAATTAATTAAATGGCGTTTCTCTTCTTTTGATTCTACATTTGCATAGGCAATTCACTATGACATGATTTTTGGGGCTTTCATTCTCTCTATCATGAGGCATCTTCCTTGATTTTTCCAAGGTGAGGGAAGATCTTTAGGCAGAGATCTCTATTTTTCAATTGTATCATGTCTATTTTGGTAAAATAAGCATAATGATAATTAAAATACACATCAAAAAAATAGAAAATTTGTTTTGGTATGTTTATTGTGGTTAGAGGATCCTAGGAAAAATATAAACTTGGCTTAACTCATTGAAAATAATCCTTATTGTCACCAACCATAAAAAATATAATAAAATTAATTTGGAGTAATTATAAATGAAAATGACATGAAAATTATTCTCCACTATAATTTAATCTTAGTGGAGCCCCCCTAAAAATTTCAAGTCAATTGGAGTTAATTTTAGCACTCAAATGAATTAATCAAGTGAAATCACATTTTTGGCATTAAAATAATTATAATAATTAAAATAAATTTCAAAAAATCACCAAATTGGTTTTAAAATTGAATTAATCATTTATGACTAGTGGAACCTAAGAAAAATAAAATTGAATTTAAAATAAATACTTCATTTTTGAGCTAATTTTGGGCATTTAAATAGTTAAATAATAATTAAAAAAATTTAAAAATTACAGAATTGTAAAAACATTCTAAAATAACACATTTGACTTACTGATCACCTAGAATCAATTAAAATGATTTTCCTAATTCTTTAAGTCAAGATATTAATTTTGAAGGCTTAAAAATGAATTTTCTCTAATTTCTCACAATAATAATTCCAATAATTAAAATATAGATAAAAAATATGAAATTTATTTTTTTAGGTTTCTTGGGCTTAGATAGATTTAGTAAAAATATTAAACTTAATTTTCCATTTAAACAATATTTTATATTTAATTAATCTTAAAAAACAAATAATTCTAATAATTAAATTAAACCTCTAAAAGTTATGAAAATTGATCCAAGTGGTTCTCTAATTTAGGTGAATCTCCAATAATTTTCTTAAGGATATAAGTTTTGTTTTGATTGAGTTGTTAAAATTTGATTGAAAATTTCTTATTTTTCCATTAAAAATAATTGTAAAGTTAAATAAATTCAGAAAAGTCAAATTTCTCCTCTGATGTTTTAATTAACCCATGAGTGAGATAACATAAAATTTTTAATTCATTTGAGTTTACTTTAATGAATTATAGAGTATTAGGGTCTTAGGGGCAAAGGGATAATTTTGGATTTTACGGCTTAATTAATACTTAGGCTTAATCAAATGGCTAAAACGGTAACAAATGATCTTAATTTATATATTTTGAGGATTGAAACAAGAGAGGGATAAATGGTAGCAACCAATCTCATTTTGGTCTTATAAATGATAAATTTGTAATTTCTTAAAATTAATAAAATTTGGAAGAAAATTTGAAAAGTTATTAAGTTGATGGGTATGACTTTTGGAAGATCACAACTCACTGATTTTAAGCCCCAATTAATGATTTTGAAATGATTTATGATTCATGATAAAGATTAAAGGTATAAACATTTAAATCTTTTTCTAAAATTACAAATCTACCCATTATCTTTTTAAGGGCTTAGTAGTGAGCTAGACTTAATCAAAATTTTGTTTAATGAGGTTTAGAAAATAATTTTTAAATAATTTAAAACTTTTTAAAACACTACAATCCCATCTTTAAAATTAAAGTGCTAAGCTCCTTAATTAAACCAAATTGCCCCTAAGAGTCTTTACCTATATAATTTATAATTAAAACATCAAGTGATAATTACCCCATCGTTAGGGTTGCCTAGAGCATAGTTCATTGAGCATAAGGGTATGATAGAGATGAATTATTAAGCAACATATTGAGTTTGAATAAACTCAGAACTTTTTAAGAGATTGTGAGATGTCTAGGGCCTGGTCCCTAGACTCTTCTCATACTCTTTTAGATATCTTGAAGTATGATTAAACTCATTATGTATTGCTTAATAAATCATCTATACACTTAGATAAATAAAACCCATTAAGATATGACATAGGATCTGGTAAACACACCTTGTAGTAGTACTTCCTATTCCTATTCTAGAAGCATGCTTTAATTCCTGCAAAACTATATACATATGCCTTGCATGTACTGAACTTTCAAGTGAAGGAACGAGAAGACTCGACATAAACGCTTTTATAGTTCACAACATCTTCTTTTCCCGCACTTTCTTTACTGTACTTCTCCTGCTCATGAACTTGCATGTTAAACAACGATGTCACCCTGCATTTCAAAACCAAAACTATTAGGATAGCCATACAACCAAAACCAAAATTAAACAAAAAAAAAATCAAAAAATTAAACAAAATAAAATTCACAACTACAACATTCAAAATATAAGACAACACAAAATTTAATCACAAACATCACAAAAAACCAAAATTGCAACTAATTAAAACGTCTCTATTGGATGATCGAGAATCCCTCGGAGGAGGTAACCTACGGTTGCCAAAAAGATTTCCATGGTCTAAATGAAAGTATGGAACTCGTTAAGTTGAATTTAGTAAATTCATTTGGACTAAGTGAATACAAAAAAAATAGTGGTGTCGGAACGAGGGAACCGTAGGATCCTATTTGGTGTCGCTCTAATCAACTTTAATATCCCCTAATAATTTTTAAATAACTAATTTTAAATAACCACAACATTTAGAAATAATTGATTTGACATCATGATCTAACACACTAAAAAATGTAACTTCTAAAACATGATATTTTTCTCATCTCCTCAATTGATACTTCTAAAACTAAAATTTACTACTTTATCGAGGAGCTTGGAGCTTTCCTGTGGGTAGCATTATACAACAACTATCTACAACAACATATCTTCTCTTAAAATTAAACAAAAAATCCATAGGACTTCGGGGTTGTTTGCTTATGCAACATAAATTCTTAAATTATCTTTAGGCCTTTGTATGGTTCTGCTATAAAACATAAGCCCTAACTCACCTTAGGATTCTAAGGTTGTCGTTCGTTAGGACCTAAATCCTCACATCTTCCAGACTATTCGTGAGATCATTTTACACGAATGTAAGATCTAATTAATAAAATAGGCAGGATGAAACATTCAATAAATCTAATCTCCGAAACTAAATCCAACAGTAGAATAATTTGTGAAGTCACAGAGATTCTCCTCAGGATCTACGACATCCCCTAGTTCTTGCTCCTTTGGATTTCAAAAATAAAATGTTCTAAATTTGAGCTATTCCTCTTTCACACCTCTTTTTTCGATCTCGTTGGCAAGTCCTATTCCGTTGACCTCCTTGAAGATAATATCCTCATATTTTTATTGAGAGTTTTCTTAGGTGACTTCAGCTGTCTAGAATGTAATTAACTATAGGGACTTGCCCTTATAGGAAGAATTTCCGAACCCAGCTTAAAATAAACCCTGTTTAGTTTTTTTATTAAATAGGGGAACTTGTTGGCTTATAATAAAAAATGGTTTTGCAGATTTAAGGATGTCATACAATCTTTTGTTTATTTAATCGAGTCTTACCAGTAAATGGTGTGTATATCCTTCGGGATGAATGCATTACTTGCAGTATTAGGCTCGTTTATTTAAACTACTGGGATATGAGATCGGACTGGTCTTGTATTTTTCAAAATCCAAAATAATATTTTTTCCTAATTAAATATATTAAATTAAATTAAAACGGGTGTTGGGATATCCAACCTAGCTGCCGATAACTTCACAACTCTCAAACTTTTAGTGCCGACAGTGACTGCCATCAGATCTAGTGGCGACTTTGCTGGGGAATTCTTCTCTCCTCATCTCTGGTTGCTAGACTTGACCTCACATTTGGATGATGTACCTATGCTTTGCGTAGGTTAAATTAATTTACCTCCATTTGTATGTTCTGCCCATTTCACTCTTGGGCAAAACATGACTAACACACCCTCATTCCCAAAACCATTTATGGACAATGAATCATTGGATCTGAAATCTCAAAGCAAAATAATAATTAAAAAAAATACAAAATAGAAATACCAAAATGACAAAATAAAAACCATAAAGTAAAGAATCAAACTAATACTCGATAAAACAAAACCAAAACAAAACTCTCATTTTACTTAATGGGTTAGTAAGAAAAAATACATAATCAAGTCCCAAAGACAAGTTGGGCTAACATTCTAAATCTTTTTAAAACTATAGTACCATGATAATGGATCCTCCGAGACTAGTCTTTGCGTTCACCGAAGAACCCAATTTGCCAACTAACAAACCTACTTTGCCAACTAACAAACCTGCTCGCTACTAGGGCTCTCTAATCAAGTTTGGGTTCAGATTCGATGAGATTGGGGTTGTTCTCAGTGACCTTCCTCACAATTTAACAGATAAAACTACCATTGAGGTTATAGAACCGCCAATTGAGTTCAATCTAAATCAAAAGTCCCATAAGGAGTTCCCTCCACTCAAAAAGACTCTGTCAGAGAAGGTCGCTACTGTTAAAAGAACTTTGAAGTCCATTGAGATTTGTCTCACCATTGAAACTAAGAAATTTGTCCATAAGGAAAGTCCATCCTCATAGAGGAAGAGGAGTGTGTTCCACCACCACCGATCTTTGAGATTGGTTCTAGCTTGAAACCTATACCGCTGACCCGTACTCAGCGGAGGAATATCAACCACTTAACCCTAAAGGTGAAGAAGTAGTAGAAGAAGAAGAAAACAAACAAGGCTGACTAGAAATAAATTGATGGGCTTGAGGAACTGGGGCTCTCAAAAATAGCCCTCTCTTGTGGGAACTAGTTTTACTCATTTTTTGCCATTCATGATGAGGAAAAATTAGTTAGATTGCTACTAATCCATCATTATCCTTCTGTCACCACCCAAAAAAAGAAGAATAGCCCATTCATCTCAAGAATTCATTCCATGTTCAAGAATCTTGCCAAAAAAGAGAAGTGCTTGTCTCTCAGCTCCTTAACAAGATGGGGTGTGCAGTCTCCCCACAGATGAAAAGAAAAATTTTCAAAGAATAAAAGCTAGGTCGTAGATATCTGAAGACCAACATACTCAGCCAAGCTTTTGTTGGGAAACATATATATTCTAGTTGTTGCACCTCAGGTTCCAGTCAAACTTTTTTTGGACAAAAAATGATAGACAATTCTGCCATTTCCAAAAAATAACACATTTGCTCTCCTACCAAAGCCAGACTTAGACACTATCTAACTTTCCCATCAGCAAATGAGGAACTACATTCAAGAGATAAAAAATTATCTGCTAGCATGAACTCACTTGTGTTGATGTTACTAGCTAGGGATCTTACCCACCCATAGTACAATGACATGCCTCTAAAAGTGTCCCATCCCATACTCAAAAGAATGTATGGAGATGCAATCCATGAAAGGAAGTCTCTGATGGTGTGGGTACACAGTCTACCATTCTTTTTAATAATATCCAAGAAGAATCTCATTTAGTGGAAAAGTGATTGAAAAGATTAAGAGACGATGTTAGACAGTTATTGATAGAGAGAAGAAGGGGCTCCCTAATGACATGAAGGAGGCATCTACGGAATAAACATGGTGAAAACTCAAGCTGACTCATTTACATAAGAGGAGTCACCACCAAGTGATGAAGAATTGATAAAAGAGTTGTAGAGGATCATTCAACATTGAGATGAGTAGATTAGCCATCTCCAATAAAAAGTCAAAGAGATGATGATAGCGTGAGCAACTTTGCACAGCTAGTACAAATAACATAGCCGTTAGCCATTGAGACCACCCGACCATAGGTAGTCCAAATTCTCGATGACAAAATAGAATTAGCAAATGAATTGGAACAATATTAAAAGACAAGTGATTCCACTTAAAGCGGTATCCATGAAACATAAATCACTCAGTTAGTCATGCAAAAAGTAAAGGAAATGATGGCTCAGGTGTTGGGCAAATCACTTGTTCTGAGGGGTAGTCTCTACTTAGAAAAATTTAATTCAGTTCAATATTCTAAGGGCTTCGTACCTCCACTCTTCAAATTATTTGATGAGATCGAAAACCATCATCAATATGTTGCACACTTTTGAGCAAGATTTTGCAACACGGGGGGTAATGATGCCCTTTTGTGTTTTTAGTATGCCAACAACTTTACAAGTGTGATTTTTTGCTGGTATGTTTAGATTCTCAATGGGTCTATCAAAACCTTCACCAAACTTGAGAATATCTTCATCCAATGCTTCATTGGAGTCCATCATCACATTATCGTTGGTGACCTAATTGTAGAAAAGTAGAAACTAGGGGAGACTCTCGTGGAATTCATCCTTCAATGGAGGAATATCAGTATGAAGTGTGAACCATAGCTTCACGTGTTGCATGCCATCGATATTCTGCTCAAAATTATTCATATACTGGTGGCATTCATTCTCAAAAGATTCATGATAAAGAGATTTGGAAAGTTACTCAGCAAAGTTGTCAACCTCTAGAGGGAAGCAAAATAGGTGAGTGTGATATAAAAGACAGAATAGTCAAAGTTAGCATGAGCATTTAAGAAGAAATCAAAAAATATATTTATAGTGGATAATGGCAAGTAGCAGATGTATGTGTAGGCAGAATAGAAGAGACAACAACAAAATGTAGTGCGTCATAACTGAAGCAGTCTTTTTCAGCTACAGTTCCAACAATCTACTCAGCAGAGGATGGAGAAGAAATCGATGGCTGAGTAGATGAATAAAGAGTATGTGCTCAAGATAGAGGTCATGGCCAAGATAATTCATCACCTGCTAAAGATACCAATATTTAATATGGCTGAAGTCAAGAGGCCGGGGAAAGTTGATATGAAGGACCAACGATATTGTTGTGCCTACTGCAAGATGCTAAAGAACAAGATTAAAGATTGCTATGTTTTCAAGGACTTGTTAGAATATAGCTTCAAGGAATAGAACATACTCATCCAAAAGCAATAATTGAAAGAGCCCAAAATGGTCATATCTAATTGTTATATAGTACGCTAGTAAAACTCTCAATGATGCTCAAATTAATTATACCACTACTAAAAGAGAGGTATTAGTCATTGTTTATGCTTTTGATAAATTAGGTCATATCTAATTGGAGCTAAATGTGTTGTGCATACAAACCATTCAGTTATAAAATATTTGATTGAAAATAATTATGCGAAACCAAGATTAATTAGATTGGTACTTCTAATGCAATAATTTGTTTTATGGTAATCGATAGGTAATGAACTGATAATCAATTTGTTGATCCTTTATCTAGACTGGAATAGGAAGAAATATTTGATTTTGAAAAAGAAATTAATGAAACTTTTTCTGATGAACAACTTTATGTTGTTAAAGGATGGGAAATACCGTGGTATGTTGATATTGTAAACTACATTGCTAGTGGTATTTTACCATATGTGTTGACAAAACAACAAGAGAGGGATTTTATTGATTTACTTTTTGGGATGACCAGTATTTGTACAAACAATGCAAGGATTTAGTAATGAGGAGATGTGTGCCTTATGAAGAAATTGAAGAAATTATCCAAAAATGTCATGATTCTGAATTTGGATGTCATTTTGGAATTGATAAAACTTCTCACAAAATTTTACAATCTGGATTTTATTATTCTATTCTATTTAGATATGTTAATATATATATATATTAAAACATGTGATCAGTGTTCAGTGAGTAGGCAATATTTCAAAAAAATTGAAATACCTCTAAATTTTACTTTTGAAGTTGAAATCTTTGATGTTTGAGGATTAGATTTTATGGGACTATTTGTACCTTCATTTGGAAATATATATTTTAATTGCAGTGGACTATGTATTAAAGTGGATTGAAGCAATCACTTTTGTCTTACCTCGATGTGATGTCAGAGTGTTTTAAAAATTTTAATCAAAAATATTTTCACAAGATATGAAATGCTGAGAATAATCATTACTAATGGAGGATCTCACTTTCAGAACAAACAAATTCAAAAATTGGTGGAAAAATATAATATTATACATAAGAATGCAATTGTTTATCATCCCCAGACTAGTGGTTTAGCCCAGACTAGTGGTTTAGCAGAAAAGACTAGTGGTTTAGCAGAAATATCTAATCATAAAATTAAGAGGATTTTGGAAAAAAATTGTAAATCCTAATAAAATGAATTGGTCTGCTAGATTAGATACTGCATTATGGGTGTATGTCGCCAAATTGGATGTTGTCGGTTGCTGGAATAAAAATCCCAACGTCCGGTTTAATTTAATTTATAAATATTTATGGACGCAATTTTTATGGTTGGACGAGTTGCCCGTAAGAAGCTGTCGGTCACCGGAATCGAAATCCGTCGCCCGCTTTAGAAGGACGTTTTAATTTACATATATATTTAGTTTAGAAAAATATGAAATCAAACTGACCCAATATTTTTCATAGTTTAAATGAAAGAGCACTGTACCTCAAATCCTGTATCTATCCTGAAGGATAAACACAAGACTTGAGGATGAAATTCGATCAAATAAACTAAGGAATATATGACAACTGTTTGGTCTGCGAAACCTTTATATTTGTCGACAAGTTCCCCTATTTAATATAAAGGATTAAATAAAGTTTATATTAAGCTTGGTTCGGGAGTTTCAAAGGGTAGGACTTTTCAATGAGATCGGGCGTAGAGGTATGAAAGGGGATTTGTCCAAATTTGGAACATGTTGTTGTAGAGTCCAAAGGAGGAAGTATTAGGCGATGTCATGGATCCAGAGGAGAACCTCAGTGACTTCCCAAGCTATCCTAATGTTTGGCTTCAGTTTTGAGGAAAAATATTTAAGTGTTTCATCTTGTCAGTTTTATTAGTTAGGGCTTACATTCATGTGAAACGATAACACAAATAGCCTGGAAGATGTGAGGATTTAGGTCGAGACAAACGACAACCTCAGAATCCTAAGACGAGTTAGAGCTTATACTGTATAGTAGGGCTATAGAAAGGCCTAAAGAAAAGGTGAGGATTTACGTTGTATAAGCAAACAACCTTGAAGTCTTATGGCTTTGTTGCTTATATCTAAGGAAGGAAGATCGGTTTAGCTGGGGAAGGCAGGTTTTGCTGTTGAAGATGATCGTGCTGCCCACCATGCTAGCTCCAAGCTCCTTATAGCGACAAGTTTGAGTTTTCAAGTGTGTCAAGTTCTGATGTTAAATCAGGTGGCCCTATGGTTGAAGTTCTTTAAATTTTATGGGGATGTTAAAGTTGATTAGAGTGACACCGATTAGGATCCGACGGTTCCCTCATTCCGGTACCACTATTTTTTATTGGATTCACCTAGTCCAAATGAACTTACTAAACTCAGCTTAATGAGTTCCATAATTTCATTTAGATCGTGTGAAGCCTCGTTAGCAACCGTAGGTTACCTCTTCCGAGGGATTCTCGATCATCTGATAGAGACATCTTAATTTAGTTACAACTGTAGTTTGGTGTGATGTTTGCGACTAAATTTTGAGCTGTTTTATATTTTAAATATTGTGGCGTTGAATTTTATCTTGGTTGATTTTAGTTTTTCTTTTTGTTTTGGTTTTGGTTTTTGATTTGTGGCTATCCTGATAGTTTTATTTTTCATGTAGGGTGACATTATTGTTTAGAATGCAAGTTTGTAGGTATAAAAATATAATATGAAAGTACAAGAAAGGCAATGCTGAAAACTGTAAAAGCGTACCTGACGAGTCTTCTCATTCTATCACCTGAAACTCAAACGGTTTGTTAAGGCAATTTATATGAGACAAGGAAGTAAAATTTTGACGACATATCTAACCCTAGGTCATATCTTGGTGGGTCCTTAGGAGTTTAATTAAGGATGATGTTGACAAGCAAAACATATTAAGTTTAGTAGATCTCCGAGGTATCCAACAGGTTAAGAGGAAGAAGCAGGTCCATGCTTCTCTCTTATCATCTGGTGAGAAGAAGCAGGTTCGTGCTACTCTCTCGCTGCCTGGCGGAAAATCTCGAGTTCTTTTAGACTTATTATGTTACTTAATAATTCATCCTATAAAATACCCTAATGCTCAATGAACATTGATGTCTCAATTATCCCTAAGAGTATGGTAATTATCATCTGTAATTTAGTTTTGAAAATTATGTGGGTGAAGTCTCTTAAAGAGGCAAGTTAGTGTTATTGGAACACTTAACTAAATTTTGTTTATAATTGGGCTTGTAGTGTTTGAAAGCTGTTTTAATTTTAAATGATGTTTACTTTTCTAATCCTTATTTAAATGAAGCTTAATTTAGCCTAAGTCACTACTAAGCCCTTGAGACCTAGGTAAGTGTCTTAGTTAGCTTTGAAAAGATTAAGCTTTAGATGATCATAATTCATGATTTGAATTTCATTTGAAAATCAAAATAGGGGTATTAAATTGATTAATTATTGACTTCAAAAGTCTTACCCCTAAGCCCTAGGTTCATTTTATTTTAATAAACTTCCAAATTTTGATAATTTAGAAATTTATTAACTTATCTTTTCAATTGGGAAAGTGAGGTTGGTATATACCAATTAACCCCTATGTTTCAAACATCCAAATTAAGATCGGTGGTTACCCACCCATTTCCCTCTGTAAGTTAAGCCTAAATGTTAATTAACGCTAAATTTCCAAAATTACATATTTGTTCCTTAGGCTCTAACACTTCATAATTTTTCAAGTTCAATTCAAATGGCTTTGAAATTTTTATCCGACCTCATTCATGGGTCAATTAAGACATCAAAGGAGAAAATATGATTTTTCAAAATTTAATTTATTTTATATAATTTTTTCATGCAAAAATAGGATTTTTTAAAGAAAATTCCTAACTTGATCAAGATAAATCCTAATACCTTAAAATTTTTACTTGAGATAGACCTAGACTAGAGAAACCATTAGACCAAATTTCATGAATTTTTGAATTTCATTTGAATTTGAAGAATTATTTTAAGTTCTGGGCCATTTATTAAATATAAAATACTTTAAATGGGGAAAATTAAGTTTTATATTTATAAAAGGCAGCGAACTCAGAGGAGAAAATTTTATATTTTTGTGAATTTTATTTGATTTATTGGAATTATCTTAGTAAAAGTACATTTTTAGCCTTTAAAAATTATTTTTAAGCTTTGACATTTAGTTTCATTATTTAGAAAACCAGGAAAAATATTCTAATTTTTCCTAAGTGCTTAGAAAACAATTTAGAAACTTTCCATGAATTTTATTATATTTGTGATTTTTAGGGATTTTTAATTATTTAAATATTTAAAATAGGCTAAAAATCAAGTTTTTATTTTAAATATCATTTTATTTTTAGAAAATACCCCTCATCATAAAGAACTCAAAAAAACAATTTTTTATAAATTTTTTAGTTATATATTTTTTTAAATCATTTAAGTGCCAAAAATGTTATTTATCTTTAAAAATCACATTAAGTTACCAAATGAACTCCAAATGACCTCAAAATGCTTTGATATTTTTTTAGTGAGTTTGTTGTATGCAAAAAAATAGTGGAGCTAAAAAATGAAGTCATTTTGTTATTTGTATTTTTCAAAATTAATTATCTTAGTGATATAGGGTTTGTAAAGATTATGTGTATTTTGAATGACTTGGCTCATGAGAAATTTTACCAAGGTTTCTCTGGTCATATTTAACCTTCTAAAATTTTCTTGGATTTTTCTAAGCAACATGATAATTTCCATGATTATTTTAAACAAATAAAGAACATAAACTTGAAAATTATGATTCTCTGTCTAGGGACCTCCTCTGATTTTAAAAAAATTAGAGAATGTTCCCCATCACAGAGGCTATAACATGCCAAAAATTCAAGATATGGTGATAAGTCTACATGCATGGAGAATCAAAAGATTCAAATCAGTGTTTAAATAATTAAAAATAAAATATGCATCACATAGACTTAAAATTATTTCCACATTATTCTCCTCTATTCACTGAGCAATAGGGTATTTTTATTTTATTTTTGTGATTTTTTTACAATAAGCTATGAATTTTTTAAGTTAGGGTTAATAAATAAATATGAAAAAAATCCCTATTTATCTATTTAAACAACGCGTGCTGACTATATCCTAGGCAGCTCTGAAGGCACGTGTAGTGCGCTCTGGTTGGGCACCGTCATCTACGTAGCTACTGGCTCGGCCCGCAGTTTATGTTCCGAAGTGCTATCCAGCTCGATCTCCTCTGTCCATTCGATACACGCTTGATCAAACGACTCCCCGTCATCGTCCCCAATAGTGTGATCTCGCGATCGTCCACACTAAAACCTTAAGATCTCGATACAGACTCAACCAAATCACTTTGAGTTTGATCATATGGACTCGTGGAAGTGAGACGAACACATCCATACAGTAATCATGCAATTAAATTAAGCCTAATTAAATAAAGAACCAACATGGGCTCGGGAGGAAGAGAGGTTTTATACCTTTGCTCTAAGAAGTGAAGCTTCGATCAGAGGGTCTCGACACGTTTGTTATGATCCAAAGAGGCTAGGGATTGAGTCTCTGGTCTTGGTGTAAGGCCCAGATATGATTTCGATCACGGCCGAATTTGGGTGTTGGTCTAGAGCTATGGTAGAGGCTCTATGAGAGGGGGATTTTATAGGGCTTAAGCTTCTTTCACTGTTTGAAGGTGTGGTGGGAGTTTGGTAGACTGTGGAAGTGTAATGAGCTCTGTTCTGGTTTTTGGCAGAGGTTTGAGCTCAACATTGAGCTTCCACAGTGGAATTTAGTGGGGGAAGAGAGTTGGATTGCACTGAAGGGATCTCGGAGAAGCTCTGTGAGAAGTTTGGGGGGCTCTCTCTAAGAAATTTTCAGTACACCTCCCATGGCTGTGGAGGTGAGTTTAAATGGCCATGGAATGGCCCTCAGGGCAAATGTTTGGGTGCATTGTGGTGTTTGGGTGGTGGAGGCCAGAGGAGCTCTAGAATTTGGTTTGGCTGAGCTGGCCTTTAGGTTTGATTTGGGTGAAGTTCCATGGGGGTGACTCTCAATTTTGAGCTTCTCTGGTGACTAGGCCGGCCGACCATGGCAGGGGAGGTGGCTAGGTGCTCAGGGCATCCAAGAGAATCTGTCAAAGAAACTTAATGCAATGAGCTTTAGTTTTGGTAAGGGTATCTTAAGCATGTGCATTTTTTGGAATAAAATCTCTTAATTTTGCGGAATTTTGGTCCATGGTTTAGTTTAGGGGGTTAGATGGGTTTTGGTTCAGTCATAGGGTCTAACCAATGGCTGAGGTGGAGTTAATTTGATCACTTTGGGGTGTTTAGGCCATCTTTAATGCATGGGTTCAATGTGGGTTCAAGTGATCAAAGTTTGGGTTTGGGCAAGGTTATACATGTCAATTGACCCAATTGATTGATAAATATTGTGTAGATGATTGTTATGAAGTTTTTTGGTGAAGGGTTGAATTGATTTTGAGTTCAATTGGTAGGTCAATTTAAGGGATTTCTGAATTTTGGTCAATTTGGGAATGTTGGGTTAGACATGAGTCTAGGTTGGGCTAGCCTTCGGATAAGTCCGAATTAAATAGTTCAAATGATCAAGGGAGATGTTTTGAAGATTTTTCATGAAGTAATGGAGTGGAAATTTTTGGGTTAAGGCCCTCAATTTGGTGAAATTTGAGGACATGGCCAATTTGGGGCAAATATGGGGCTTTTGGACTTAGGTTGAAATTAAATGAAATTGAGGCCTCACCAAGGCCAATTGAAGGTCAAATTTGATTTTTGGGAATGCTATGAAGATTTTTTAACACAAATTGTGGCCAATTGAGTGAGCTATGGGTTCAATTTGGTGGAACCAAGTCAAAGGGCCAAAATTGGGTCTTTTGGTTTAAATCAAAAATTGGGTCCAAATGATGGACCAATTGAACTTGGATTTGGTCTATATTGGTCATATCAAGGTGAATTTGAGTTTAGAATTGAAATTAGGGTAAATTGAGACCAATTGGCCAGACATTTGAGGTAATTTGGGGAAAATATGGGTCTTTAAAGGGCAATTTAGGGGTTTTAATCAAAGATGGCCAAATTGGGTCATGTGATAGTTGACATAAATGAAATTGGGAATATTTGAGGGGTTTTGGGAATTTTTGGGATTCTTTAGAATTTTTTGAATTTTGGGGTAAGGAGGGGTATTTTGGTAATTTGGACAATTTTGGTGATTTTGGGTAGTTTGGGTGTTTTTAAGGTGTTTGAAATGATTTTTGAGTCAAGTTGAGTATTTTGGGTAGATTTGGAAATTTTGGCCAAATTTGGGGTCCCAAAAGTATCTAGGTAATTTGGGGGAATTTAGGGGCAAAAGGCTAGGTTGGGTATCTTAGTAGAGTTGGAGTGCCAACCACCATCAATAAGCCATGGACCAATGGAAACCCCATTTTGGGTTCTCTATGTAGTGGTCTTAGCTAAACCCTAGCCCAGGGCTAACGGGTTTAGGGAACCACCTACAGGAGTCTCCTAAAAGTATCGAGGGACCAAAGCCTAGAAGTTCTTGGTTTAGGGTAGCGAGTGATTGTGAATGCAAGTGATTGCAAGTGAGTGTCTTAGCCATAGACCAACACCCAGGGTCAACCCTAAGGTCCAGCAGTCCTAAGGGTGACTCATCTTGAGTTTCCCCCATAGTGAACCTACTAAGTGCTAGAGGCTATGACCAATATGTGGAACTTCAAGTTGAGTAAAAAAGATGATAGAATTTCTAATGGTGAAGGTTCCTTGTCTAGTTTTCTAAAAATAGTCAATAGGAAAGTCCTATGACTAGACCTTAGGCTACTAAAGAGGAAAAACTAATCCTCAACCAAAAGTGAGGTCAACAATAAATAATTTGGGAAAGTAATATTATATGTTTTAAAAATATGAGACCGAACTGATCTCAAATCCTCAGTATTTTAAATAAATGAGCTTAATACCACAAGAAATGCATCTATCCCGAAGGGTGGACACACAACTTACTGTTAAGGCCCGATTAAATAAACTAAAGAATTTATGACATCCATTTTAGTCTGTGAAAAAACCATTTTTTTATGTTGACCGAAAAGTTCCCCTATTTAATATGAAAAATTAAGTAGGGTTTATGTTAAGTTGGGTTCTTGAAAGTTTTCTATAAAGGCAAGCTCTTATAGCTAATAACATCTTAGATAACTGAAGTCACTAAAGAAAACTCTCGATAAAAATCATGGGATATTGTCTTCAAGAATTTCAAAAGATAGGATTTTTTTGAAGAGATCAGACGAAGAGGCGTGAAAGGAGAATGACTCAAATTTAGAACATTTTATTCTTAGAATCCAAAGGAAGAAGAGCTGAGGGATGCCACAGATCATGAGGAGAACCTAGATGACTTCCCAAGCAATCCTATGGTTTGGCTTCAATTTTGAGGAAGAAATTATTTAAATGTTTCATCCTGTCAATTTTATTATTTAGGGCTTACATTAATGTGAGACGATCACAAAAATAGCCTCAAAGATATGAGGATTAGAGTCGTGGCAAATGAAAACCTCAGAATCCTAAAACAAATTAGGGATTAAATTGTAATTGTATAGCAGAGCTATACAAAAACTTAAAAATAAGTTGAGGATTTATGTCACATTAGGCAGACAACTTCAAAATCTTATGGCTTGGTTGTTTAATTCTAAGGAATGGTTTAGCTGGTGTAGACATATTTTGCTGTTGCAGATGGTTGTGCTGCCCACAAAGCTAGCTCCAAGCTACTCGTCATGTCGAGTTTAACTTTTCTAATGTGTCAAGTCCTGATGTCAAATCAAGTGTTTGCTAAGGTAATGGTTATTTTAAGTATCACGGTGAATGTTAAAGTTGATTAGAGCGACACCGGTTAGGATCCCATGATTCCCTCGTTCCAACATCACTATTTTCTTTTGAATTTACTTAGCTTAAATAAGTTATGAAACCCATTTAAACCAGGGAGATCTCATTAGCAATTGACCAAAGAAAAATATGTTAAGATTTTCATACTCATTTTATACTTTTTTTCCTGATATTGCACTTTAAAGAAAGGTATTTTTGATGTTTTGTTGCAGGAATGATAAATTAGGGTCATTGGAGCAAAAAGGAACAAATTTGGAGCAAAAAGGACCAAAATGTGAAGATTTGAACTAGGGTGCCGACGGCGAGCCCAACGACACTAACGACGGTTTTTTCCTGATACTCCAGATTTAATTCACTTAGAAGGCCCGCTCACGGTGCCCTCGAGGCCGACGATGGCGAGCTCGGCGGTTATGTCCAACAATGCATTGGATGAGGACAAATTTTGGAGGGGTGCTTAGGGAACTATTGGGAAAACTCATCCACATCTTTAAAGAGAAGACTTTGGCCGAATATAGAAGAGGGGGAGGCTCAAAATTGAAGTGTGAGAAAAGTGTAGAGAGTCTA
>NW_018165545.1:119908-121507 GCF_001263595.1 Phalaenopsis equestris
TGAATAATCAAGGAATAGAGAATGAACACCAACCTAGACCCCTACGAGATTATGCAAATCCTACAGCAGATGAAATTCACTTATCTATCCAAAATCCTGATGTAGCTGCTAATTCATTTGAGCTTAACCTGTTATTATCCAAACGGTACAAAACAATCAATTCAGATGTACACCAAATGAAGTTCCTAATTTACACCTCGCTAGTTTTTTAGAACTGTTTGCTACCTTTAAATATGATAGAGTTTCAAACGATGCTGTTAGACTTAAACTTTTTCCTTTTTCACTTAGGGATAAGGCTAAGATGTGGTTAAATTTGTTAGCACCAGAATCTGTTAGAACATGGGGAGAACTTTCACAGAAATTTCTATCCAAATATTTCCCTCCATCCAAAACTACTAAACTTAGAAATGACATAACATCATTCTATCAGATTGATGGAGAGTCAACATATGAAGCTTGGGAGAGATTTAAAGATCTTCTTAGGAAATGACCTCATCATTCGTTACCAGATTGGTTGATAATTTAAACTTTTTATAATGGATTAGTGGGATCACTTAGATCGATTATAGATGTTGCGGCTGGTGGTTCGTCAATGTCAAAACCTTTTGATGAGGCTTATTCGTTAATACAAGAGATGACTACCAACAATTTTCAATGGCCCTCTGAAAGAGTAAATCCTAAAAGAGTAGCTAGTATCCATGATTCTGATGCAATATCTATGTTAGTTTTATAGATTGCTGCAATATAAGAGAAATTAGATCATTATGGAATGAATTATTCTCTAGCACCTCCTATGATGGAAGAGGATTCATTTGGGTAATTTGTGGATGTTCAATCTTCATATGAGACTTTAAATGCTATTAATAGACCCAACAACCCTTATTCAAACTATTATAACCCAGGTTGGAAGAATCATCCAAATTTTAATTGGAATAACAATTTTGCTTCAAATCAACAATGGGCAAACAACCTTGTAAGCCAATTAGGAAATTCATCCAACCAAGGAAGTGTTAATTCTAGACCTTCTTATTCTCCAGGATTTAACAGTAACACTCAAATTAAAGAAAAGAAATTTTCTATGGATTAATATTAAATATGGGTCAACAATTGCAGAATCAAGGAAATCAATTACAACATCAAGGAACTGCTATTAAGAATATTGAAAACCAGTTAGGAACTTTTCCGAGTACTATGAAACCAAATCCTAAAGATCAAAGAAAAGAATAAATCAAAGCGATACAATTACGAAGTGGAAAAGAATTGGAAATAAGGGTGCAAAAAGAAATGGAAACTGTAAAAGAGAAAGTGGATACTGAATTATGTAAAATTTATGAGTACCCAGATTTAGAATATCCACTTACAGCAAAAAGAGTACCCAGATTTAGAATATCCACTTACAGCGATGAAAATTACCATGGAGAAACCTCCACCACCATTTCCTCAAAGATTGAAGCAACACAACAAAAATAAACAAATTTCCAAGTTTTTAGAAATTCTTAAGAAGTTAACAGTAAATATTCCCTTCATAGAAGCTTTAGAGAAAATGCCCAATTATGTGAAATTTATGAAAGATATTCTGAACAAGAAAAGGAAGTTCAC
>NW_018165545.1:121565-122048 GCF_001263595.1 Phalaenopsis equestris
TGAAAAATTAAAAGATCCTGGTAGTTTCACTATACCGTGTTCTATCAGTGTAAAATTTTATGGAAGAGCTTTATGTGACTTGGGAGCCAGCATTAATCTTATGCCTCTATCAATTTTCAAAAGATTAGAATTAGGAGAAGTCTCACCTACTATTGTAACCTTCAGTTAGCGTATCGTTCAGTTACATATCCTAAGGGAGTTATAGAAGTTGTGTTAGTAAAAGTTGATAAATTTTCCTGCAAATTTCATTTTTTTAGATATGGAGGAAGATAAAGAAATACCTATCATTTTAGGGAGACCATTTTTAGCTACTGGAAAAGCTATGATAGATGTTCAAAAAGGAGAATTACCTACGAGAGTTAACAATCAAGAAGTGACTTGTAACATTATGAAATTAATGAAATATCATGCTGTTGAAAGAGATAATGAATTTTTTTGCATGGAAATAAGTGAACATCTATTGAATGAACATTTTAAAGAACA
>NW_018165546.1:0-20010 GCF_001263595.1 Phalaenopsis equestris
CTCAATGTGATGACATGAAGATAAATGTATGCACTACCCTCAATGTTATCATAGTGGACCTTATAGTACACTACTCTCAATGTTATCATAGTGGACCTTATAGTACACACAAGTGGAGATAAATTGGTGTGATTTCAAAAGCTACTTTTTAAAATAAATTATTTTCTCTCTTTTAAATGATAGAAGGTTGAAACTGAATTTTCTTAATAAACCATAAAATGAAAAGTCTCATTATTTTTGCTTTCAAAATTTATTCTCCAATTTCATACACAAGCAATCACAATATTTTTATATTTTTATAAAATCATGAATTATACCAAAATATTACAATGATAAAGAGGAAAAAAAAAGATTTGAGTGAAAAAAAAAAATTTAAATGAGAAGATTTAACATCTCACTATATATTTAAGCTAAATTGAAAAGCTATATATTATAAGTCTGTTTGGGGCAGGTGCAACTTATTAAAAAGATGTTGTGCAATAGTTTTGCCAGGAAACTACTACGAAGAAGCAGGTTGTCTGATTATTTTTTGTAGTTTTGCATTAGTTGTGTTGTAGCTATTTCTGAACAAATGATTAGTTTTCTCCTGTAGTATAGTGTTGCTTATAATAGAACCAATCATGCTAGTGCATTTCATACTTAAAAACAAATATCAATTTGAACATTATAAAGTAAAAATAGAAACCTCCCTAAACAGTGAGCAACACAATAATCAAATTAAAAAAAAAAGGACTATTAAAATAACAATTAACAATATGATAATATTTTCTCTAAAATGCACTTGGTTAATGTCACGAGATAATCCATCCTCCAAGAAAACTCTCCACACCTGATCACTATTGAAAGTGGAATCTTCCAACCCATTCGTCTACCTAAAGAAGTCACGGCTTTCTTTTCTTCTCCTTAGCTGCAAAACTATCTCACGTAGCTATGCGGTAGTTGTAAAGCATGAAAGGAACATTGTAGTTCACAGTAGCAGTGCAATGCTCTAGAGGTACCAGAAGTCCTCGAGATCATCTTTTTTGAAGGTTAATGTCACGAGATAATCCATCCTCCAAGAAAACTCTACAAGCCTGATCACTGTTGAAAGTGGAATCCTCTAACCCATTCGTCTACCTAAAGAAGTCACAGCTTTCTGTTCTTCTCCTTAGGTGCCAAACTATCTCTCGTAGCTATGTGGTAGTCGTGAAGTAAAAAAGGAACATTGTAGTTCACAGTAGCAGTACAATGCTCTAGAGGTAACAGAAGTCCTCGAGATCATCTTTTCTGAAGGTTTAAAATAACAAAGCACAAACCAAGCTATCCTTAAACTCCCTTGTCCTAAGATCTATCACCACTTAGACTGACTTTGCCCTATGAATGACATTGCTTCGTTCACTCAAATATAAGGAGAGTTAATTTTAGGAATGATATCACTTTATTCACTCAAATAGATGGACATTTAAATTATGAGGCCTGGAAGAGGTTCAAGGAACTAAATAAAAAATGTCCACAATGTGTTTCTGACTGGTTGATCATCCAAACCTTTTATAATGAGTTATTAGGCTCTCTGAGGTCTATTATAGAAGTTGTAGCTCAGGATCATTGATGTACACATTTTTTTAGGATGCCTATGAGTTGATAGAGGAGATAGAATTTAATAATTAAGAGATTTAAACCAAAAAAAGTTGCTAGATGTCTAGCTATCCTAGCCACCCAAGTAGCTACCAATTCAAGGAAGTTAGGCACTCTTGGGATGAATTCCATGTAGGATCCTCAAAAAGTGAAGAGATTATCAATTAACTAGTGGTAGATCCTATCATGATGACTTTAAAAATTATAAATGCCAAATGAAATCAAAACAACAACCCTTATTCCAATACCTAAGACCCTTACTGGAAAAACTACTTAAACCTTTAATGAAGTAACAATAACCAAGCCTTAGAAAACTAGTAATGGGGGAAACCTCATGCTAATCTTGTAGGTAGCTAGAACACTCAAGGACATAATCCCCAAAAACTATCTTTCCCACAATGATTCTAAGGCAAATCCTAGCAGGATCCAGTCAAATTTTTGGGAATTAGTTAGGACAGTCGGAAACTTTAATAATTAATAGACCACTAGGGATGCTCCCCAACAATACTAAAGTTAACATAAAGGATCAAAACCTCGAGCAATGTAAGGCCATTAGAGTGAGGAAGATGAAGGAGGGGGGGGTGCATACCATAAAATGGAGAATGAGAGTGTCAAGTCTGACCTAGGAAAATCTAGCTCATCCCTTAAGATAAGACATGAAAAACCAGCACCACCCTTACTCTAAAAAATCCAGAAGCTAAGAAAGGATCAAGAGATATCTTTGATTTTAGAAACTATTAAGAAATACACCATCAATAGGACTTATGATAAAGCTCTAGAGTTGATGTTGAGTTATGTAGAATTTTTTAAAGATGTTATAGATAACAAGGTTAAGTTAGGAGCTAGGGAAATGGTTTCTTTGACAAAGGAGTGTAGTGCCAAGTTATTAAGGAAGTTTCCTACTAAACTGAAGGACTCATATAGCTTCACCATCTCTTGTTCCATGGGAAAGAAATTTATGGGGAAAGCCCCATGTGACTTGGGAGCTAGCATAGTTCTCATGTCGTTACCCATTTTCAAATGATTAGGATTAGAAGATAGACAGCCTATGATATTGACTCTTTATTTAGCAAACCAATCCTTGACCTTCCCAAAGGAATCATAGAAGATGTATTGGTTAAAGTGGACAAATTTATATTCCCAACCAATTTTGTGATCCTCAAAATCAAAGAGGACATGGAGATACCCTTGATTTTTGGATGGCCATTTCTAGCCACAAGAGGGAAAATGATTGATTTTCAGAAAAGAAGACTAACTATGAAGGTAAATGATCAAGAAGTTACATTTGATGTGCTAAAATCAGTAAGGTTTCATTAAGCCTCAAGCATTGATCATAGTTCTATTGTGAAAATGGTGGCAAGGGTTGCTGAAGGGAAATCAATTGAATATGTAAAGTTAGACCCAGAAGAACTAGCCATTATGGATGAAGTTTGTTGGAAGATGATTGAGGAAGAATCTGCTCTTAAGTTAGTAACCCCTCAGATGGGAAGGGAGAGAGTGAAGCCTATATATTCAGTCATTGAGGGGACCACTATGAGTGGAGGAGAGGCCTTTCATGAGCAATGAAGAGGTGAATTTTTACGAGAGAATTCTGATTCACTCTCTACAAGGTCACAAGTATAAAGAGTTTGATTGAAATTAGATAATCTAAAAAATTTCCCAAGATTGAAGAAATATGAGATGTTTGATCAAGTATTACTAAGAAGATGATTTGATCCCGGAGAACTGTATATGGATTGCTCCAATCTAGTATCATCTGACCAAGGACATTAAAATGAGTACTACCTTGGGAGGCACCTTGAGAATTATATTAGGATTTGATTTATTTGATTGTTTATTTGCTTTGATGTTTGATTTTATTTATGATTTTCGCTCGTCATGATGTTTTTTTTATCTTGTTTGTTGTGTGTTTTGTGTCTTGGATCTCTACAATGTAGTTAGGCCTTATTAGTTGGGTAGAAAAGTTAAAAAATACCATAAGATGTTATCCATGGGTTTTGAGTCGAGTTATAGGCTTCATAAGTGTGTGGGATGCATCAAGGAGGGTCTAGGGAGTGAATACAAACAAAACATTTTTAGCTTGAACTAGTGTAGCCATGCTATTTTTTGGGGTGACCATGCTAGTTCAGGCATAGTCATGCCTAAGACCTACACAACCACACCTCCCAATCCAAGCAAGTGATAGTTATGCAAGTTTATGACATGATCAAGTCACCCCCATATGATATTGTTACATAACCACACTTGGAACCAATCAAACAACACTGTCGAAACTTAGGTTCTGGTATGACAATGTCAATTTAGGTGTAGCTATGTCACTTGTTATTTAAAGACAATTTTTTGCTCAAGTCATTCACTTCTCGCTAATCTCCTCCATCGAGCAACCACACCCTTACGTGAATTTGCTCCAACTCACCAGAGAAGAGGTTAGAGGTGCAACTTAAACTTGATAAGGGTAGATCATAGAAAATCTTGTGACTTTAGGTAAGATTTGACTCTTTCACATAATCTACCTTAATTCTAGTAGATTATATGGGTTTTTAGCTACCTCACTAATTTTTTTATAACCAAGCTCTTTTACTATTCCCATGGCTCTTAAGTTGAAGGGATGGCATGAAACTAGCTACGATAGTAAGTGTTCTGTGATTTATTTAGTCTCCTAGTGTTTTACCAACCTTATCTCCAAGAAAACTCATTTCAAATCACTGTTTCCAAGCCTCTAGGGGTAAGTTAGAAGTTGAGTTGGTAACCTGTAGATGGGAGAAATTTTGTTAGACAATCACCCCGAGAGTAGTCTGATGTGCGGTTTTGTGGTGTGTTGCAAATACCTTTCAATATTACAATACACACACGATAACACAAATAGTAAATATGCAGTTCAATCACAAAAACAATAAATTTAGTATAAATAATTTTATATTTTAAAATCTTTAAGCTGTCAAACCGTAATAAAAATGCAAGTATACATATTACTCAAGTAATAAAGTGCTCTAATGGAGTCCTAAGTATCAATTCTACAGAGAATTAGAAATTCTTATAGTTATAATGCAAAAAACAATATTCAAACTACAAAACTTAAGTACGTAAAACAAATCTAAAGTAAATTTATTATATGGTAAATGAAATGCAGTTAAAAGAACTAGGTTAACTAAGCTATTTGCTAAACTTCAAAAGTAAACTTATAAAGACAAAAAAAAGTTTTGTAATGAAGAGTTCAAATTTAAGAAAGCATCATTCCCATTTATAATGATTTTATGGATTTTGAAGTAATTAAAATCATTTAAAATACATATAAAATTTTATTGTGTCAAATAAAAGAAATCCTATTCTTTACCCTTTGAGAGTGTATAAAGAAAATTGGTTAATCCAGAGTTTGGTCCCAAAATCCGTGGTTATGTTCAGAGGATAATGGCTGCCACTCTAGAGCTCTCACTTCTACCTTCCCTGAGGGCTAACAATCTCGCTCTAGTTTCCAAGCAACTGGGCCAAATTGGGAATTTTAATATGTCACCTTAAAATCTCCAATTATGCGCGCATCAAAATATATTTCTCTATTTATTTGCATGCAACCCCATGGACTACATTCTCACCCATGAAATTGAATGTGACTCTTACCATGCTGTAGAATACATAGCCCTTTTGAATCTTATGTTTCTCAACAAATTTTAACATTTCAACTGGCCAGATCAAAAAGTAAATGAAGATCAGAGTTCGAATCATCACAATTTATTAACATTTAAAACCCTTACATAACAAAATTAATTCTTCACAAAACCATATCTCATTATAGGAAGAAGGATAAAGAAGACTACTAAGAATTCATGAGAAGGATACGATGAAACATAGATTATATATATATAAACAAGTTTATGATGCAAAAAAGGAAATAACACAACTTATCAACACTCATTCTTAAGCAAATCCCTTGAAGTTCCCTTTAAGCACTTTCTCTTTTTACAATCACACTCAGTTCTCTATTAGAAATGTAATGAAGAAGAAATCTCTCATCTTCCCTCTCCTCTTACAACTCTAGAAGAAAATCCTCTCTTCTCCCAAGACTTATCTCTCAAGCCAACCTCTTTTCTTCAAACCTCTCGCACCCTTTTTTCTTTCTCTAGACTCTCTTTTTAATTTGAGCCAGCCTTTATTTTAAAAATAATTCAAAATTTCCTCCCTTTTTTTACCAAAAGGCACACCTTTTCACACAAAGAGACAAGTCCCTTTATTCAAAAGCCTTCCCAAAGTGTATAGATGCATTAAATCACTCAAGAGGTGTTTGAATTGATTGGAGCCTTCAAAAACCGCTCAAAAATAGTCTCTAACCGCCTTACTCCATCTTAATTTGTCTTTGGTGCTTCTAGCGCCAGTTCTGGCACTTCTGGCGCCAGTTCTTAGCGTCAACTTTTTGAAGTGTGTGTTGTTCTCTGGATTTTGGCTCCTCTGGAGCCAATTAGCTCTTCTAGCGCCGCTTCTCTATAAAATGGTGCATCTGGTGCCAGCTCTCTGGAAAATAATGCCTCTGGTGCTAGGATGCTAAAATGCTCCATTTTGACTCCAAATTTCTTCCTTTTTGCTCATTTTTGCTCCAATTGCACAAAACATGAAAAATATCATTCTTTAAAGTGCAATATCACTAAATTTAAGTATAAAATGAATACATAAAATTGTACATTATTTTGGTGTATCCAAATCCCCTAAACTTAAATGTTACTTGTCCTCAATTGTCTCTTTTATAACATAAAAATATGACTTATGACAAAGCTTAACATATAAACTTCTATAATTTGGTTTTATAAATACAATGGTATAACATAAGAAAAATTTTAATAACTTGGGTTAAAACTACAAGTATAAGAATACCTAGTAATCAAGTTTAAGATTTATGAATTTCCATTCATTTCAAGAAGAACTGTAATTTGTCATATCAAAGATACTTAGAATATCCATATAAAAAAGAATTTCATGAAATTGTAATAAAACCTTTCTCCTCAATTTCATTCAAATGAAGTAATTTTTCATTATGCATCTCCTCAAGCTTCTTCTCACATATATTATTTTTCCTTTTTCTTTTATTTTTTCTTTTTTTTTCCTTTTCTTTAGGATCATTTTCAATCTTTTCTTTCCTTTTCTTTTTTAAGTGAGGATTACTATATTTGAATAGCCTTTAATAATTTTGAACTTTACTATCCTCTTCTTAAAGAAAGTTAAAACTTCTTACCTCCACTTCTTACCTCCCTTCACTTTATAAGTTCATATTAGCCTTAAAGATTTTTCATAAAGTTTCATTCTTATCTTCTTATATGAAGCTCTAAGATTCTTAATAGTTCAAAAATACAATTTCCTTTACTTTAAATAAAAAAAAACATAGTCTTATTCTTTTATATTAAATATCTTTACTCTATAATTGAAAAAAAAACATAGTCTTATTCTTTTATATTAAATATCTTTACTCTAGAATTGACCTTTATTATTAAATATTTTTGCTTAAATTTACCATATTATTTACAAACGAAAATATAGTTATTTAAAGTTAAACTCTGATATCCAAGGTCATTTTAAATTAATTTTAAAAAATGTAGTTAATTGAGGACAAATAAAATTTAGTTTACTTCTTTTAAAGACATTTTTCTTTCCCCCAAACTTAGATCTTTAAATAATAAGTAAAACATGTAATAAGAAAATTTGTAGGTGAAAGAAAACAGTAAACATATAAAAATAAAACTAACCTGTAGAGGATTCTGAATATGAAACTTGGCTCTGACATATTGCAGATACTAATTTAAAAAGTACAGGCTTTAGAGCATTAAATGAAACATAATATATTAAAGTTTTTGCTAAGAAAAGATAAATTAATGACATAAACAGTAAATTAAAGCAACTAACAATGCTGAAATAAAAATCTACAGTTTACAGCCACATAAACAACAAGTTCAATAGGTCCATAATTAAAACACATAAATTTTTCCAATCATACCATCAACAGTAAAACAAACCAAACAACAACAAATAAAAATAAATTTTACTAATCATCTTACTCTTCTTCTTCCTCTTCTACTTCATTTTCTTGCACATAAGGCTTAAAGTTGAGGCATGTAGGAAAGTCTATAGTATGATCAACCTTCAAAAATCTAACCATTGCCTCTTCATATGTAATGTCATGTTGTACTCATCTCTGCTTATAATCATCATTGTAAACATTTCTCGCTTCCAACCCACCTATTCTATTTTGCATTGCTATAATACTTGATTGCTGAATCATTAACTGCTCCATAATATTTTCAGGTGAAACAGAACTAGAAGTAGATGGTCCTACAGCTGATGTAGGGTCTATCACTACTTCCACTTCTATATCCAGCAAATGACTAAAATTTATGCACTGTGGGTTTTTCAATGGACTTAAGTGGTTGCACCGTTTCTTCATTTCTATCAAATTCTACTCCTCATTATTCACATAAAGTGAAAATTAGGGTAGAATAATCCAAACCACTAGCTATCCCAATTCTAGCAATGCTCTGAGCATTATGCACAATAAGAGCACCAATATCAACAACTTTCATTTATTGAATGCAAAAATTCAGTACTACTCTTTCCTTAGTTACTTTAATCAGGTGATTTGTTGAAAGCAATTTTGCAGAGATAAAGTAATGACATGCTTTAGATTGAACATTTAACATGAAAGTGGGGAAATTGACTTTGTTATTATTCTTAATATTCCATTATCCCTTTCCAACAGTAAGATAGACAATTACTTCATCAAGTGATAAATCAAATATTACAAATGCAGCGTACTCACAATGAAATTCATTATGCATCCCAAAAAATATATTGATTCTTTCTTGAGTAAATTCAACATGTTTGTCTCTAACCTAAATGTGCTTATCCGTAGTCACCTGCAGATTGACATAAAATTCTTGAATCATAGGAACAATGGCTACTACGGTGAATTAGCAAAAGGTTTCAAACTTTCGAGCAATTATCAATCTTTTGATCTCTCCTCCCGAGTTTGAAAATACATGTTTCTGAATCAATTTTCTGGTTCACATCATAGTATTATAATTGTAGCAAGCCTTCAAATTTACGAATTGCCTCGCATCAAAATTTCCCGAAGCCTTTCCTCTTTCCACTCTTGGATCCATAGGAATTTCTAAATAAATTCTCTAAATAAATTCAATTTCTAAATAAATTCACATAAAATCTAAATAAATTCATAATATCATAAATCAAACTCCAAAAGTAGGAATATTTGGTAAGAAACTTTTCACCGTGGGTTCTCATTAAAATTCTTCAATAAAAACTCAATTTTTTGGATTTCCATAATGTAGGAAAAATCCATGGTGAAAATAAAAAATTTTTTAAGTTAAAGTGAAGCTCTTACCAAGGGAAGATAGAATCTAAAACTTTTTAGCCTTCAAATCTCCTCAAATCAACCAAATGGCAAGCCCTATGTTGAGTTTTGTCCGTGGTTTAGAGGTAGGAGACAACCCAAGCAGTAAAAATGGGATTTTATAGGAGTTTTTGTGGTTTTAAGTAAATCTGGGCATTTTCGGTAAACTAGCGCTTGTGGCGCCAACACCAAAAATTTTTAGATTTTTGATTTTCTTTGAACATCTGTTGCATACCAAACCACGACAACCTCTAAATGACTTAATTAAACACTTATAATCAAAATTAAATAATTTTCTAACACAAATTTTTACAAACAAAACAAAACTCACATTTATATTTATAATCCAAACAATTACAAACTAAAATTTTTAAAACCAACACAACTAATTCAGCGTTGAAATCAAACCAACAAATGAATGCTGATGACTAAATATTAAATACTCAACATATGACACAAATAGAGTTCAATAATAAAAATAAATGAAATCCAACATAAACACGTAACACATATAAGCAATAATAATTGCAAATTCAGTACTAAAATGAGTTCAAACATCTTTTTCACTTTCAACTTCTGGAATGGTTCCCATAGATTGGTAGTGAATGTACAAGCTGTAAAAAGTTTGGTGAGGAAATTAGTCCATTGAATCTTCTTCAATCATAGCATTTTTCTTAAACTTGTGCACCATAACTTCTTCAAAATGCCTGGTATATTCAAATTTTTCTTTCATCCTCCAATCTAAATGATCAAATATATCAGAAATATTTCTAATTGAATTCTTAATATTTTGTACCTCTTTCTCCAAATTTTTGATCCTTTTCAAAACATCATGCGAACTATAAGGAAAGAATGGTTGAATAGGCTATGAATTTTGAGATGATTGATCCGTAAGAATATTCATATTGTTCTCCCCCCCATTTCATATGCAGTTGCAACAAACCTATGGGTCCATAGGCTTCCATGAGACAAACACTTTTTCCCCAACTTTTAGAAGGCACTTGTGACTGACTACATAGAAGGAATATGGTAGATGGATGTCCCATCCCATAAGTTGATTCGTTGATAATCAAACCCAAAAATAGAGGAATATGGTAGATGGATGTCCCATCCCATAAGTTTATTCGTTGATAATCAAACCCAAAAATAGAATTTGACAATTAAAGCACCCACATCAATAGGTCTTCGTGTTTGAATACAATAATTAAAAATAACACTTTCCTTCGTCACTTTACTGATTTTCAAAGTAGGAAGTACTTTTGATGCAATAAAGAAATGTCACACATTTGATGAGGGACTCAATAATGATGAAGAAAAACTTACATGTCCATCTTCGTTTGTCTCCCAATTTGTATCTTCATCAATAAGGAATCGATAGAGTTCATCCATGTTGTTGCTTGCAGGGGCAAAATTTGCATAATGACAAATAGGAACGCTTTCAATCATAAACATGTCATTTATTTTTGAAGGAGTGAATGGTACCCACATTACTCGAACATAGATGACTCCTTGGTTAATTTCATGAAGATTAGCATAAAACTCTTTCACCATAGAAATTTTCATGAAGATTAGCATAAAACTCTTTCACCACAGATATTATTACCGCAACAGTAGTATAATCCCAGCGTCTCTGTGCAATAATCTCCTCCACTCAATTATTTGCTGTGTTGAATCCCTGATTCACAAAGCCTCGTTCTTTGATTAATCTCTTCTTCACAAGAACTCGATTATATAGATTTTGAGCATCGAAACTGATAAACTTCCTCCTGTTGAAAATTTCATATCTGGCGATTTCTTTAGAGTGGGAAGACATAGGATTTGAAAAATGGCGACTTTCCATTTATTTTCCACTCTTAAATAACTTCAAATTCAACTTTTGGGAGTTACTAGGAAGAAAACTCACCAAAAAATGCCCAAAACCGCCTTTAGAATTTTCTAAATTCGTTCCAGTAACCGCAACGCTTCTGGCGCCGATTTCTAGTACCTCTGGCGCTAGCTCTCTAGAAAATGGAGTCTCAGGCGCCAAATCTAGCGCCTCTGGCACCAGTCCAAATTTCTGCAGCGTTTCATTTTAAATACAAATAACTCTTAAATCTTCCACAAAATTTGGTAAATAAAGATGTTTTAAAGTATTTTATCAATGAAAGTCTCTCAAGTACACAGAAATCATAAAGTAAGCATAAATATAGATGTATATAAAATACTAATAAAAACAAATAAGCAACAGAAACAAAGATAAAAATGGGTTGCCTCCCACAAAACGTTTAGTTTAATGTTATCAGCCTGACGTTCCCAGTCTTTATTCTGGGTGACCCAACATTACAGTCTCTTTATAAATTGGTCTTTGACCATCAAAATATGTTTTCAGTTTGTGCCCATTCACTTTGAATATCTTTTCAGTCTTGGGATCTTCAATATTAACAACTCCATACCCTGTCCACCTAGACTTCAGTTTTTCAGGAAATAATTTTGTTCTTTCATCTTGTATTGTATAATAAAACTTCATGTCCATGCTCAAATTCTTTTTTTATTATCTTTTTATCATGCTATTCTTTCATTTTCTCTTTATATATCCTAGAATTATCATAATATTCATTCACAATTTCATTAAGCTCATTCAATTGTAATAATCTTTTCTCACCAGCATCTTTTACATTAAAATTAAACTCCTTAATAACCCAATAAGTTTTATGCTCTAATTCTACTAGTAAGTGACAAGTCTTCCCAAAAATTAATATGTATGGGGAAATTCCTATGAGCGTCTTATAAGCTATCCTCTAAGCCTATAATGCACTAGTCAATATAGCAGACCAATCCATTTTATTAGGATTTACAGTTTTTTCCAAAATTCTTTTGATTTCACGATTAGATACTTCTGCTAGACCACTAGCCTAGGGATGATAAGTAGTTGTTGCAATCTTATATATAATATCATATTTTTCCACCATCTTTTCAATTCGTTTATTCCGAAAGTGAGATCCTCCATCATTAATGATTATTCTCAGCATTTGATATCTTGTAAAAATATTTTTGATTAAAAAAATTGAAACATTCTGAGCATCACATCGATGTAAAGTGATTGCTTCAATCCACTTTGATACATTTTCCACTACACTCCAAAGTAAAATTTAGGGGCATTTCATTTCTTTTTAAAATATTGCCTACTCGCTGACATCGATCACATGTTTATATATATATTAACATCTCTAAATAGGTAGACCAATAAAATCTAGATTGTAAAATTTTATGAACAGTTCTATCAATCCCAAAATGACCCCCAAATTCAGAATCATGACTTTTTTGGATGATTTCTTTAATTTCTTTATAAGGCACACATCTCCGCATAACTAAATCTTTGCATTATTTGTACAAATATGGGTCATCCCAAAAGTAAAATTTTGCACCGTGAATAAATTTCTTATCCTGTTGCTTCATCAATCTAAATGGTAAAATATCACTTACAATGTAGTTCACAATATCAGTATACTATAGTATTTCCCATTCTTTAAAAGTATAAAGTTGTTTATCAGGAAAATTTTTATTAATTTATCTTTCAAGATCAAATGTTTCTTACTGTTCTAGCCTAGATAAATGATCAGCTATTTGATTATCAGATCCTTTCCTATCTACTACCACAAAATCGAATTCTTGCATCAGAAGTACCCATCTAATTAAACTTGGTTTTGCATCTTTCTTTTGCATCAAATATTTTATAGTAGTGTCGTATATATGCACAACACATTTAGCTCCAATTATATATGACATAAATTTATCAAAAGCATAAAAAATAACTAATTACTCACTTTCAGTACTGGTATAGCATCATTTAGGGTTTTACTAGCATGGTATATAACTTTAAAACTTTTGTCATATCTCTGTCATAAACCAACTCCAATTGCATAATCACTTACATCACACATTATTTTTATTGATTTCTCCACATTAGGTGAAAAAATAATAAGAGCAGTGATCAATTTTTCCTTCAATGTTTCAAAGGCTTTAACGCACTCTTGATTAAAATCAAATTTTGTATCTTTTTCCAAAAGCTGGCATAAAGGCTTTGTAATTTTTGAAAAATACTTAATATTACACATGTAAAAACCAGCATGTCCTAAAAAACTTAATTCCTTTTACAGTAGTAGGCGGAGGAACGTTAGCTATAACTTGAATTGTTCTTAGGTCTACTTCCATGCCATTTTCTGAAATTTTATGCCCAAGTACAATTCCTCTTCCAACCATGAATTGACATTTTTTCCAGTTTAATACTAAATTTATTTTTTCACATCATTGTAGAACTTTCTTTAAATGATTTAGACATATTTCAAATGAAGTTCTAAACACAGAAAAATCATTCATAAAGATTTCTATCCCTTTTTTAATTAAATCACTGAAAACTAACATCAAACATCTTTGAAATGTCACAAGTGCATTACATAAACGAAAGAGCATTCGTCAAAAAACAAAAGTACCCTAAGGAGTAGTAAATGTTGTCTTCTCTTGATCCTTAGGAGCATTTAGAATTTGATGATAGTCAGTACATCCAGCTAAAAAGCAAAAATATTTGTGCCCAGCTAGCCTATCCAACATTTGGTCCAAAAAGAGTAAATAAAAGTGATCTTTCGTAGTGGCAGAATTTAATTTTCTATAATTATGCAGATTCACCATCTAATGACTTGTCTTATTGAAATTTAATTTTCTATAATTAATGCAGATTCACCATCTAATGACTTGTCTTATTGGTGTTAATTCATTATTTTCAGTTGTCACAACAGTCACACCCCATTTTCTTAGGAATGCTGTGAATTGGACTCACCCAAGCACTGTCTCAAATAGAATATACTATTCTAGCATCTAATCATTTAAAACCCTCTTTCTTTAAAACATCTTTCATCATCAATTTTAATCACTTTTGTGGATCAGCTTTTCGTTCATGATGTTATTCCAATAAAATTCTATGCATAAAAATTGAAGAACCGATTCCTTTAATATCAGCTAATGCCCATTAAAAGGCTTTCTTATTTCTTCTTAACATTTCCAACAACTATTTTCGTTTGTTTTTCTCTCTTTAATTTTATAAGGAGTCGCCAACCTATCGATCGTCGTATACTTCCCTTATTTGAATAAATCTCCCTCCTGAATCAAAACAGTGATTCGAAACAGTGATTCGAAGAGTGATTCGAAGAGGAGTGAAATCAAATAAGAAGGGGCATACGACAAAGCGACAAACAAGAGAAAACACAAAACGTGGAGGGCCTACAGTTTACGTGCGGTAAACCTCGCAAGGATAGGTTAAGAGTGTTCACCCTAAATAAAATTAGACGAAAACACCTTAAACTAATATCTGTGAAATAATATCTATGTAGACTACCCAAAACCAGAGAGTCAAGTGTAGGTGCCTGTTCTCGGGTCAAGAACACTCCGAAGGGGACGTATCCCACTTGGTTAATTATCTCGATAAAAGGAGTTTCGCTTGGATTATCGTGAACCTGGGACAACATGTACTCAAAGGAAAGTTATTCTTTGTGGGAACATTCTCGATACACAAAGCTCGCAGTAAGCCATCGGGCAAAGAGTAAGTTTCTCACATCCCAGATGGGTAGTGGCTCATCAGCACACTGAGCCCACAGAGTAACATAAATCATCTTGATGGGAATAGCCCAACAAGTTAAAGCACGTCCAGACCATAAGGGTAGAGGACGAATCATCATATCCCAATTGGTCGGCAGCTCATCAATATTGGGTCGTCAAGGTGATATCAGTGAAGTCAATGAACGACAGGGTTCAAAGGGGCACAAAAAAAATGGAAGTAGAATAATCCTAGAAGGTAGAGGTAATTGGGTCGGGGTACCACGGACCCGTCATCCACAGCTACTAAGACCCTAAGTCTACCTGGTTGTGAAGGTAGTCGACCCAACACGTCCTGAGATTCCCGGTCAGCAATCCGTGAATTACGTCGTCCATGAGAACCTCGATAGCCCTAAGGTCAAAGCAAAAAAAACTCTATCCTATAAATATTCCTGTAAATATACGCTGGAGCTCTAAGAGGTGGGACTTATACCTGCTGAAGTGGCAAGGAAGCCTTAGAAAAGAAAATAAAGTGGAGGTTCAGATACAAAGCTGGAAACGTGGAAACGGCTACAAAACTGGAAACGCTCCAAACAAAAGGACTTACGCCCCATTTGGGTCGGAGAGCCTTCTAACACCCTAAGCGCACTAGACAACCACCTATAAAGAGGTATATGGACCAGTTTGGTTGGAGAAGCAAGTGGGAGAAGCCCAGAGACTTCCCCTCGGGACATGCAAATATGATGCAGTTATCTAGAGCCGTTCTTAAGTATTGTGGAGACCCTATTAGTATATGCAAGAAAGTAAATGTTGCAATTTTTAAATCCTAAATATTTTAATCCTAAATTTTAATTATCTTAAATATTTTGTTTAGGATTTTGTAGAAATTTACATTTTTGGGGTCCTTAATGAGCCTAGGTTATATTATGAAATCCCAGCTGAACCACAGAAATAAACAAGGAAAACACATGCAAGTGCAGACATGCAATATGATGCAAAAAGCAAAACTAGCCAAATTAAAATAATAAATAGGTCGGTGTCGTTGGGTCGACAACATATCCAAGAAAAGAAAAAGGCAATCGGACTCCACATATACATGCTCAGTCATAATTCTATACAATAATATGAAATGTAAAATTAAAATACGGGCACGAGCATCTGCTTCTGGTCCCTTCCACGTAGTTCCTGCGCTAAACATTTTGAAACCCGTGCCCATATCTTATTTCTACTACAGGACTCTCCTAGACTCTAAAAGTACATAGAGAAAAGACAAAGACTCAATCCTGTATGAAAACAAGTGTCAGCGAAAAAGCTCACATGTAAATAGCGTATCATGAGTCATGCCTTAAAAGTGGGGGAGCTAATAGTACCTGCAAGCAAAAGGGTCAGAAATCATTACTTGCTCCCCTAATAGCGTTACCTGTGTGTGTGCATATAAATAGGCATGACTTCCTGCAAAAAAGTGCCCTAACACACTACCACACATAAGCAACATGCAATCACACCACAAGCACAATGCAAAAGAAATATGTCTGACTAG
Organism: Phalaenopsis equestris; assembly: GCF_001263595.1. Classification (NCBI taxonomy): domain Eukaryota; kingdom Viridiplantae; phylum Streptophyta; class Magnoliopsida; order Asparagales; family Orchidaceae; genus Phalaenopsis; species Phalaenopsis equestris. The sequence continues at coordinate 16,104 of NW_018165546.1, forward strand.
GGCAACCAATCTAACTGAGAACAATAGTCAGACATCAAAAAGACTACCTAGCACCCTAAATCCTAGCCTAGCACACCATCTAACAAAAGTGTGTCAATCTAATATTTAAGTGTGGGGTAAGTATAAGTATAGTATGACTTTGACGGGGTCACCATATCAGTCCAGTCCTAAAAATTTGAGGGATCTAAAGGGTGTCAGAAAGAGCGGTGACACAAGTTATATCTATTAGATCTTTAGCACAGTCATACTCCTGAGATCAACCCAGCAAGCAATGCTCATTAAGGCATCGCGACTGACACGGGGTCACTCTCCTAATGAGCCTGGCTCGCTACCCATGTAAACATGCAAATGTAAGTGCAGACAGTCATGTAATAGAAGTGATGAGTTTACCATAGGGCAGTGACTCATTGAAAGATGGACATACTGTGTAGGCAGCGATCCGAACTAATGGGTATACCATAGTGGTAGTGACCCAAAGGGTGAGCGTTCCATGAAGGCAGCGATCCGAAGAAATGGGTGGGTCGTAGCGTCAGTGACCGGAAGATGGGCGTTCCATAGAGGCAGCGACCCGAAGAAAGGTGTGTCACGGCAGTAGTGACCAAAAGTGATGGGCGTGTCGTGGTGGCAGCGGTCCCAAGAGGGTGTGTTGAGGCGGCAGTGAACAAAAGTGATGGGCGTATCGTCGTGACAGCGGTCCCAAGAAGGTGTGCTGAGGTGGTAGTGACCAAAAGAGATGGGTGTGACATGGCGATAGGGTCCCAAAGGATGGGTGTGTCGTAAAGGCAGTGACATGGAGAGATGGACATGATGATGCGACGAGAGTCCAAAAGAAAAAGGCAGTCGGACTCCGCATATACATGCTCAGTCCTAATTCTATACATTAATATGAAATGTAAAATTAAAATACGGGCACGAGCATCTGCTTCTGGTCCCTTCCACGTAGTTCCCACGCTAAACATTTTGAAACCCATGCCCATATCTTATTTCTACTACAGGACTCTCCTAGACTCTAAAAGTACATAGAGAAAAGACAAAGACTCAATCCTGTATGAAAACAAGTGTCAGCGAAAAAACTCACATGTAAATAACGTATCATGAGTCATGCCTTAAAAGTGGGGGAGCTAATAGTACCTGCAAGCAAAAGGGTCAGAAATCATTACTTGCTCCCCTCATAGCGTTACCTGTGTGTGTGCATATAAATAGGCATGACTTCCTGCAAAAAAGTGCCCTAACACACTACCACACATAAGCAACATGCAATCACACCACAAGCACAATGCAAAAGAAATATGTCTGACTAGGGCAACCAATCTAACTGAGAACAATAGTCAGACATCAAAAAGACTACCTAGCACCCTAAATCCTAGCCTAGCACACCATCTAACAAAAGTGTGTCAATCTAATATTTAAGTGTGGGGTAAGTATAAGTATAGTATGACTTTGACGGGGTCACCATATCAGTCCAGTCCTAAAAATTTGAGGGATCTAAAGGGTGTCAGAAAGAGCGGTGACACAAGTTATATCTATTAGATCTTTAGCACAGTCATACTCATGTCAATCCCAATGATTTAACTTGCATTGCTCGTCAGGATCAACGTAGCAAGCAATGCTAGTTAAGGCATCGCGACTGACACGGGGTCACTCTCCTAATGAGCCTGGCTCGCTACCCATGTAAACATGCAAATGTAAGTGCAGACAGTCATGTAATAGAAGTGATGAGTTTACCATAGGGCAGTGACTCATTGAAAGATGGACATACTGTGTAGGCAGCGATCCGAACTAATGGGTATACCATAGTGGTAGTGACCCAAAGGGTGAGCGTTCCATGAAGGCAGCGGTCCGAAGAAATGGGTGGGTCGTAGCGTCAGTGACCGGAAGATGGGCGTTCCATAGAGGCAGCGACCCGAAGAAAGGTGTGTCAAGGCAGTAGTGACCAAAAGTGATGGGCGTGTCGTGGTGGCAGCGGTCCCAAGAGGGTGTGTTGAGGCGGCATTGAACAAAAGTGATGGGCGTATCGTCGTGACAGCGGTCCCAAGAAGGTGTGCTGAGGTGGTAGTGACCAAAAGAGATGGGCGTGACATAGCGATAGGGTCCTAAAGGATGGGTGTGTCATAAAGGCAGTGACATGGAGAGATGGGCATGCTGCTGCGACGAGAGTCCGAAGGCAGTGGTGATCCTCACCGGGGAGCATCACACAAGTGTAGATGCAAATGCAAACAAATATGGTGCAACATATAGGAAGGAAAACATGTGATGTGATGCAAAAAATGGTAATAAGATGCAGAAGCATACAAACATGCAAGTGTTCGATCAACCGAACAATGGTGGTCGGTCGAATCAAAGTGATCGGTCGATCAGGCTAGGGTGACCGGTCGAACCAAAGTGAGATGCTCGACGGGTCGGGGTGGCCAATCGAAGCAAAGTGAGATGCTCGAAGGACCGGGACGGTGATCCCGATATTTTGTATATGTAAGGATTTATGAAGTTGACACCACTACTTGAAGATTTTAATCCCCGACAATGTTGCCAAAAACTTGATCCCTGGATACCTAATGCTCATGCACAGTATATCAATAGTTCTGATTGTATTTTTCACTTATGTTTCCTTATTTTGCAACAAAACCAAAAACTTGATTCTGAAGAAAAATAAGAATTTAACTTTTTAATTTATATTTCTTTATATTGGGATACTACGCAAGTATACGTATCGTTATCAAGTAATATAGGACTTTTTTATTTAAGACCTGAATATCTAATCAATAGGGAAGATTATGCAATATGCACTTTTTAGAAAGTTTTTCTATTTTTAAAAAGATAATTACTTAAACTAAAAATGATTTTTATAGGAATTTAAAATTTAAATATTTTTGGTAAACTCATCACAACTTCTTCTAAATAGGGGAACTAAAGTTTTTGTAAAAGAAAAGTATTTAATATGAAAATATCTTTCTTCTTATCATGAATCGGTAATAAGCATAGGAATTCTGTTGTGGAAGTATGCAAATTGTGTTATTACAAATAGGAACAATAATATTCTTTACCCTTACTAGAGATGCTATAAAGAACATTGGTTAATTTTAAGTTTGAATAGTTCTGAAGACCAGCTAGGCAGGGAATATACTAGCTCTCACTCTAGCGTTCCATCGATTCTTTCCACCTAGGGGCTAACATTCTTGTATCAGAATCTAAAACAATAAACCAAGTTGGGGGCTTTAACCTCTAACTCTACACCCATCAAATGAATATTTCTCAATTTATTTGCACTCAATCATATGAACTATTTTCCCATTCATACAACCTCATGTGATTCTTTATAATTGTTCAATGAGATAATACCAGCCCGGTTCTTATATGTTCTCACAACAAATTTTAACACATGGATTGGCCAAATCAATAAGGAAATGAAGTACATGAATTTAAATTATCACAGCTTCTTCCAATATTAAAGACCAATTAAAGATCAATACTCTCCACAACTTCCATTCAAAAATTAATTACTTATCATTTTAAGAAGAAAGATAAAGAAAAATACAAAGAATCCATTGAGAAAACAAACCACACTTTAGTTTAACATTGTCAAACCAACAATAAGTCTCAATTAAAACCAAAATTAGCCTAAAACAAAAAGATAAAAACTTATCTAAAGTCCTCCACCAAACTTCTGAAGTTCCTTTAAATATCTTCTCTTTTACAATCACTCAAAACAAAATAATAAAAAGGATAAAATAAATAAAAAGCGGTTCCTAAAAATCTCTTCGAACTAACTCCCTAAAAAAGAACTTTTAAAACTTGCCAATATTTTTAGGACTATTTTCTAAATCCTCTCTTCTTTCTTTTACGGTTTTCCAAGAGGTGCCTTGGGATCTCTTCAAAATGTGTCTTGATTTGATGTGTTTGCCCTTGATTT
>NW_018165546.1:20075-45520 GCF_001263595.1 Phalaenopsis equestris
TCCCCGTGGTTTACACCCACCTTTTAAGCCAATGAGTGCCTCAAAAACCTCCTCAAAATTCATGAAAACCGACTTTACTCGTCTAGTAACTGCCACTGACACTTAAGCGCGGGGTCTCGGCGCTTAGGTGTGGCCTTCTCTGTTTAACCAACACTTAAGCACCAGATCTGGCGCTTAAGCGCCAAAATTCTTTTGCACAATTTTTCTCCTTTTTCTTTTGCACAATTTTTCTCCTTTCTTTTGCACAATTTTTCTCCTTTTTTCTCCAAATTTGATCCTTTTTCACTACTTTAAGCATTTTTTTCCATTTTTACTTGTATCTGCATGATAAACACAAAAATACCTTCCATTAAAGCGTAATATCTCAAAAATAGGTATAAAAATGTGTCTAAAAATACTATATATTTTAGGTGTATCAGGCGGCCGATCGGAGCGAAGTGAAAAGCTCACATGGCCTGGGCGGCTGGTAGGAGCAAAGTGAGATGCTCACCGGACCGGGGCGGCTAGTCGGAGTGAAGTGAGATGCTTGACGGATTGGGGCGGCTGATCGGAGCAAAGTGAGATGCTCATCAGGCCGGGGCGGCCGGTAGGAGTGAATTAAGATGCTCATCGGGCTGGGGCGGCCGGTTAGAGCGAAGTGAAATGCAACATGCACCAAGAAAAAAATGCAATATGCATCAAACCAACATGCAGATAGAAAACTGGGCTCGTGCTAACGACCTCACATTGGAAACCTAAGGTTTAGACTCTTGGATATGCGACATCGCCGCCTCTTGCTCTAGTGAGAAAATGCAGGGAGTTTCTCCCCAGATCTTCGAGGGAGAAACTCTCTACGATGTTACGAAATGGGCTAGCTATAAAGTTTTTCCCATTTCGTGAATTCCTCTAGACTTTGCAAAGTGAGCCAGCTACAAAGCTTTTCTCGCTTTCCCAAGTCCGACCTTTTAACTTCTCCAAGTAAAGTTAGGAAACCCAAAGCACGGGGAGTGAGGGACTCCGACCCATTAGGAATTGTGCTTATGCTCACAATAAAGGGGAGGCACTTGATTCTACGGAGGGTGTTTGGTCATGCACAAGAAGTCCTAACCTAAAGGCTAGCTCTAAGAAAACCAACAATCCATAACGCAGGCATGTCATCGCGTCGAACCACGTTGACGCACACACCCCATGTATCCAATCAAACCCACACGCCTAGACAACACTAAAACCTAGGGCTAGCTAGGAGTTAAGAAATATCACCACCGTGATGGTAGCGGGCGCGTTTTCTTTATGCTGAAGGAGAGCCCTCGCGTCAAGTTGTCAGTGTCTGGTTCGTGTGTCAGTATACCTCGCAATGCATGAAGATGGGAGCGAATGAGGGCAAGAGTTAGTGAGGTATGCAAAATACAAAAAATAAATAAATATTGCATCATACAAAAATAAGACTGATACACACCTTCGAGAAGGGGTCAGACAAACCGACATACGTTGCAGTGTCATCAACACCCCAACGATAACGAGGAGCTCCGGCAAGGCAAAGGATGCTCACGACAGTGACTTCACCGATGAAAACTTCGCCGGCGGGAGAGGAAACTGACGAAGAGAAAGCTTCGATCGCAGACAACTGAAGGGAGTTGGTTGCCGGCGAAGAGTGAAGACGGTGCGTCAGTAGCACACAACCAGAATGAGAAAAGCAAGAAAAAGAACACAAAATTTGGGTTGTGTGTTGGAACGAGGTTGGTTCGTCACGAAAATGACTCCGATAAGGAGGTAGGTCGGCTAGGTGTGGCTGGCGAGGAGGAGAGGCCATAAGATGACTGACCAAAAAGAAGGAGATATTACAAAAGTGGTGGAGGTGGGTTATAGACGGAGGACCAAAAAGAAGGAGATATTACAAAAGTGGTGGAGGCGGGTTATAGATGGAGAAGCCCGATAGTTAAGGAAACCTCGACGAGGTCGGCAGCTCTGGCGGCCGTGAAATGCCCCAACGAAGTTATCTGACGAAGGTGACACCGGGACGTGCAGCTTTAGCGAGCGACTGGATGGCGGGATCTGCTATGGAGAAGGAGGTCCAGCGGCTGGAGATGCCAGCGTGGAGGGAAATCCGACGGAGAGGTCGGCGGTGGCAAGCTCGAGACGACGAAGCTATGTCTCGCGGACGACTAGTGGCTGGTTCGTGCGATAGGGTTTCGCGAGAGGGAGGGTGCATGAGTTATATTAGATAATATATATATATATATATATATACATATAACATTATATTATATTATTATAATTATCATTCATGTATTCTTCACCCGTACACGTCCTCACGGCAAAGTGGATGTCCTTTCTGACTAAAGCCGACGTTCCGGACGCATCCGCACAGTCCGTTCATCCTGACCACTTTTTCGACTACCCTGCCCAAAACGATAATTTGCGCCTTTTTAGTCCACTCTTGAAGTTTTGGCGAAATGGACGTCTTTCCTAGGTGAAACCAATGTTTCAGACACGTTGGTGTGGTCCATTTTGTCGTCTGGGGTCATTTAGTGTTGAAGATCGAGTCAATTTAGCACTCAGCGTGACAAATAATATGTGTTGACCTGATCTGAGCCGTCTGACATGCAAAATGCCGACCAGCTTTTGCCTAAGTAGAAGCCAAAGCCTAGCAGAATGAACCTGGCTACGTGCCCCTCAGCACACGTCGAAAGGTCCCGAGTAGGTGTCTAAACTGTCGGATGCTACGGACGGACCGTAAGCTATTCCGAGTTATGCGAGTGGACACCCTATAGTTATGACATCAAAAATTGATGTCAACAACAACTTTTTTTCTTATGCTTCAGTTAATTTAGATGATACAATAATAGGTAATGTTGATAAATCTCCTAAAAAGACATATTTTAAATATGTAGGAACTGTTTTCATTTCTAGTTCAGGAGGTTTTATAATTGAAGAAATGAATTTTTTGTTATTATCCATAGAATCTAACAATTCAAACTATTCCTGAACATAATCCAATTCTTCATAACTCACTTCCATGAATTTATCTTGAATTATATGCTCTATATGCTCATTCTCATACTTGCTCATTCTCATACTTCAAATATTCTTCTTTAGTTTTATTTTCAAATGTATTCGTGAAATATTCATTGCTTAAATAGTCGTTAATATCCATTTTGAAGCATTCATTATCTTTTCCTTTTGCTGGGAATCCCATTGACTTTGCAATATTAAATGTAACTTCTTGATCGCTTACTCTCATTGTTAATTTTTCTTTTTGCACATCTATCAAAGCTCTTACAGTGACATGAAATGGTCTTCCTAAAATGATAGGAATTTATTTATCTTCCTTCATATCTAACACAATAAAATCCACAGGAAAGATAAATTTATCAACCTTTACCAAAACATCTTCTATAACTCCTTTATGATTGGTAATAAAACGATCAGATAACTAAAGAGTTATAGTAATAGGTGAAATTTCTTTTAAACCCAACCTTCTAAAAAATTGATAGAGGCAAAAGATTAATACTGGCTCCCAAATCATATAAAGCTTATCCAAAAAATATTTCATCAATAACACAACAAATAGTAAAGCTACTAGGATCTTTAAGTTTTTCAGGAAGCTTTTTTTGAACTATAGTGCTACACTCCTCACTAAGTTCAACAGTCTCATTATCTTTAAACTTCTTTTTGTTATTGAGTATCTCCTTCATAAACTTCATATAGCTTGACATTTGTTCTAGAGCTTCAACAATTGGAATATTTATTATCAATTTCCTCAATATTTCCAAAAATTTTCTAAATTGGTTTAAGGAAATAGAGTAAGTGGTCTTTCTACAGTAATTTTCATTATTTTAAAAGGATATTCTGACTCAAAATGAAAATCTTCAGTAGATTTTTCATTTTCCACCCCTTCTTTCTCACTTCAACTTCAAATTCTTTTTGAACTTTTATTTCAAATTATTTTCCACTTCTTAGTTGAATTGCCTTATTTTTTCTATTTTCTGATCTTTAGGATTAACTTCAACATTACTAGGCAAAGTTCCTGGAGGTCTATTGCTAAGTGCAATAACAATACATCCCAACTGATTTTCCATATTTCTAATTACAGCTCCTTGACTTTGTAATTGTGCTCACATTTGCAATATTAATTCTTCCATTAATAATTTCTTCTCCTTACTCTGCGAATTGCTATTAAAATCTGGAGGGTAATAAGGTTTATAGTTAGAGTTTCCTAATGGGTTTGCAGCATTGTTCCGCTATTACAAATTTATGACATTAGAGTGATTTTTACTCCATACTCCAACTAAATTTTTACTCCAACTAAAATTTAGGTGATTTTTCCAACCAGGATTATAATAATTGGAATAAGGATTATTAGATCGATTGTTTTTTTATTTTTAAAGTCTCCTACAAAGACTGAGAATATGTCATTTGTCCCAATTAATTTTCCTTAGGCACATGAGGTGTCTGAGAATAATTCATTCCAAATTGATCTATCTTCTTACAACAATTTGAGTAGCCAACATAGATATTACATCATAATCATGAATACTAGCTACTCTTTTTGGACTTACCTTTCTAGAGGGCCATTGAAAATTATTAGTATTCATCTCTTCAATTAAAGAATACGCTTCATCGAATGGTTTTGACATTAATGATCCACCACCAGTAGCGTCAATTATATATCTAAAAGATCCAATCAATCCATTATAAAAATTTTGAATTATTAACCAATTTAGGAACACATGGTGTGGACACTTCCTAAGGAGATCTTTAAATCTTTCCCAAGCTTCATAAATTGATTTTCCTTCAAACTGACAAAAAGATGTGATATCATTTCTAAGCTTAGTAATTTTTTATGGTGGGAAATATTTAGATAAAAATTTTGTAATAAGTTTTCTCAAGTACTGATAGATCCAGGTGCTAATGAGTTTAACCACATCTTAACTTTATCCCTTAATGAAAAAGAAAAAAAATCTTAGTATGAAAACATCATTCGACACTCCATCATATTTAAATGTAACAAACAATTCTAGAAAACTAGCAAGGTGTAAGTTAGGATCTTCAGTCTGGTTAGGATCTTCAACCAGTGTTCCTCCAAACTGATTATTCTGTACCATTTGGATAATAGCAGGTTTAAGCTCAAATAAATTTGCAGCTACAACAACATTTTGTATACTCAAATGAATATCATCTGCTGTAAGATTAGCATAATCTCTTAAAAATCTCTGATGATGTTCATTTTAAATTCCAGAATTATTTAAGCTTATAACAATTTAAATTTTTCTAGTAATTATTTCTAACTCTGAATCGTAGGGTACTAAAACTAACGATCTTAAACTAGGCATACACAAACATAATAAGCAATTAAAATAAGCAAACACACTAAGATATAAAAATATTTAATTAGACTATCAATAGTTTTTCAGTTCACATAAAATATTTTAAAATATAAAGTAATTTAGTGTTATTCTCCGCCAATGACACCAAAAAATTGATGCACGATTTTGTGGTGCACTGCAAATAGCTTTCAATATTATAATACACACACGACAACACAAATAGTAAATATGCAGTTCAATCCCAATAAAAATAAATTCAGTATAAATAATTTTATCTTTTAAAATCTTTAAGCCGTCAAACCGTAATAACACAAGTATATATATCACTTAAATAATAAAGGGCTTTAATGGAGTCCTTAGTATTGAAGTATCGACCCCACATGGAGTTGGAAATTCTTATACTTATAATGTAAAACACAATGTTCAAACTACAAAACTTAAGTATGTAAAACAAATTTAAAGTAAATTTACTATATGGTAAATGAAATGCAGTTAAAAGAACTAGGTTAACTAAGCTATTTGCTAAACTTCAAAAGTAAACTTATATATACTAAACAAAGTTTTGTAATGAAAACTTTAAATTTAAGAAAACATCATTCCCCTTTATAATGAGTTTATGGATTATGAAGTAATTAAAATCATTTAAAATACATATAAAATTGTATTGTGATAAATAGGAGCAATCCTATTCTCTACCCTCTGAGAGTGCATAAAGAACAATGACTAATCTAGATTTTGGTCTCTAAATCTGTGGTTAGATTGAGAGGATACTGGCTTCCACTCCAAAGCTCTCACTTCTCCCTCCCTTGAGGGCTAACAATCTCGCTTTAGTTTCCCAAGCAACTGGACCAAATTAGGGATTTTAATTTGTCACCTTAAAATCTCTAATTATGCGCCCATTAAAGTATATTTCCCTATTTATTTGTTTGCAACCCCATGGATTACATTCTTACCCCATGATATTGAATGTGACGCTTACCTTATTTTAGAAAGTATAGCTCTTTCATATCTTATGTTTCTCTACAAATTTTAGCATTTCAATTGACCAGATTGAAAAGTAAATGAAGATTAGAGTTCAAATCATCACAATTTATTGACATTTAGATCTCTTACTAACAAAATTAATTCTTCACAAAACCATATCTAATTATACTTCATAAAACCATATCATAAAACCATATCTCATTGTAGGGAGAAGGAAAAAAGAAAACTACTAAAAATTCATGAGAAGTATACGACAAAACATAGATTATATATATAAAAATAAGTTTACAAAAAAGAAAGGAAAGGACACAACTTATCTAGCACTCTTTCTCAAGCAAATCCCTTGAAGTTCCCTTTAAACACTTTCTCTCTTTACATCTTTACAATCACAAATCACACTCATTTCTCTCTTAAAAATGTAATGAAGAAGAAATCTCTCACCTTCTCTCTCCTCTTACAACTCTTGAAGAAAATCCTCTCTTCTTCTAAGACTTATCTCTTATGCCAACCTCTTCTCTTCAAACCTCTCACCCCCTTATTTATTTCTTTAGAGTCCTATCCTTTTATTTTGGGCCGGCCTTCATTTCAAAAAGAATTCAAAATTCCTCCTTTTTCCCCAAAAGGCACACCTCTTAACACAAAGAGAGGAGTCCCTTCATTTAAAAGCCTTTCTAAAGTGCCTAGATGCATTGAATCACTCCATGGGGTGTTTGAATTGATTGGAGCCTTAAAAAACCGCTGAAAAATAGTCACTAACCGCCTCACTCCATCTTAATTTGTCTCTGGCATTTTTGGCGCCAGTTCTGATGCCAGCCTGCTGAAGTTTGTGTTGTTCTCTGGATTCTGGCACCTCTAGCGCAAATTATATAAATTGGCACCTCATGCGCCGCTTCTCTGTAAAATGATGCCTCTTGTGTCAACTCTCTGGAAAATGGTGCCTCCGACACCAGTTCTAGGCCCTCTAGCTCTAGGATGCTGAAATGCTCTGTATTGACTCCAAATTTCTTCCTTTTTACTTCTCTTTGCTCCAATTGCCTAAAATCGATAGAGCTGCAACAAAACATGAAAATACCCTTCTTTAAAGTGCAATATCACCAAATAATTATAAAATGAATACATAAAATTGCACATTATTTTGGTGTATCATATCCCATTAGTCCGTTTGTCTTACGTAGACATCAAAAAACCCATGAACCATCAATGCTTCATCTGGGGGAAATAAATCTTATATGATCTACCATGATCAACAGAATTTACAACCTTCCCGATCTCCTCGAATGTGATTATGCTAGCTTTCTATCTTTTAATTACTGAGAGAAAATAGACTAATTGACTGACTCTATTTCTTTGTAGAAGATTAGATTTATCGATGAGGAGGAGAGTATTATCAACTTCTCACTCATGCACCATAACCCCACATCTTGAGTCTGACACTACTTCATTGTAGCCCATTTTATCCCCACCACAAGCCTTATTGATTTCACCAAGGATTCAAAGGTCTTGAATTTCTAAATTCAGGCAAGGAAGATGATGGATGCAGGACTAGTGATTTACCAGTCCATATACTACAGAGCTAGTGACCAAATCATTATAGTTTAGGCTAGCCCACACTCATCACTACCCTATACGGGAATAAGGGAATTTTTGGAGTGGATGATAAGGGGTTACTACATCCATAGAAATCGATCATCGGGGATTTTTTATTTTCTTATGGTTTTGCGCCAGTGGTTTCTCACATACATGGAGAGAGTTTCTCACAACGTCATTAGATGTCATATCCCTTCCTCCATGATCAAGTTGATTGAGGAAATGGAGGCATTGAAGACCACTCAGGTTGTCATGGAGTCGGAGCTTCATAACTTGCACGAGTAGCCATAGAACTATGCCACCCAGAACTAGCACCAATATGAGAACATGCATCGGGGCTTATCATTTTGCAGGGAGAACACTCAACCACATTCTACTCATCACTGTCACTATTCCAAATTTATGGAAGATGAGACGAATAGATGGATGATAGTGATAGTGATGAGTAGGGGAAGTTGAATTGTTTTATTTTTATATTTTTTTGACTTGTGTATGGATTATTTTTTTATGTGGAGTTATGCTACTTTTATGATATGATGTGCCCTTGTGATCTCCTATACTTGCTAGAGCTTCAAAAGTGTTTTTATTCACTTTTGGATTTTTTATTGTATTCTCGTTATATGTGAAATGCAATGCATCTTATTTCATGTGCTATTTTACATTACCTTCTCTTACTTGTTTCATTTGGCTAAGTACATTCTTATTTGGCATGGATAGTATAAAAAACATGTTTAGGGAAGGGATCGATGCATATAGACTTGTAGTTAAGTAATTTTTATATTGGACTTGTAGACTTTACTTTTTCAGTAACGACTCATGTTAGGTATCCTGATGATTTAATGGGTCATACAATAACATCATTAGAATGTGAATAGTCATTAAAGGGAGATTTAAATGAGTCTTACACTTTTACAACCTTTAATTGAGCCTAAAAGCCTCAGAATATTTTAAAAGGTGTAATTTAAATATTAACAGTTAACCAAAGATATTTTAAATCATTTAGTTGTTAACTTGACCAAGTTAATTGTGTCAAAACTTTTGACTAGATTATAATATGTTGGGAATTTATATCAACAAGAATTCGAGACTTGTCAATTAGGAGGAATTGAATATTCAAAATGTTTAAAAGAAATGGGCTCCACCAATTATAATAATTCTTAATGGAATTAAAAAAATAGAAAGAAAAGAAAAAAAAAGGTTAAAAAGTGTTAAATGCCATATTTAAAAGAAAAATAAGGACACTTGGCTAGAAGTCCTTGAGAAAAAAATTGAGGTGTGCCTATAAACTAAAAAATGGTGTCCAAGTTATCTCTTAAATAATAAGATTTGAAACCTTGGTGTGGTATGAGATAGCTAGCTTGGGTCTAAGCCAGCTCTAGGCTAGCTCATGTTAAGTAGTGTTAGGTTTTATTTGGATCAAATTTGCTTGGGTTGACCTGGTTTGGCTTAAATTTGACATGGGATAAGCTGGGTTAACACATGTTAGGTTAGGTTTGTTTAGGTTTAACCCGGGTTAAGTTTGGTGGACCTTGGTTAGGTTAGGTTTGATTTAAGTTTAACCTGGGTTAAGTTGGATTACCTGGGTTGGCTTTAGTTTGATTTGAGTTTAGCTCAAGTTAAGCTAGGTTGACTCAGGTTAGGTTTGGTTTGATTTAGGTTTGGCTCGGGTTAAGCTGAAATGACCTAGGTTGGCTCAGGTTTGATTTATGTTTGACCCAGATTATGCAGAGTTGACCTGCATTGGCTTAGGTTTGGTTTAAGTTTGACCTGGTTTAAGATGAGTTGAACCGAGGTGGCTTACTTTCTGTTTAAGTTTGACCCAGTTTAATTGAGGTTGACCCGAGTTAGGTTAAGTTTAGTTTGGATTTGACCCAGGTTAAAGTTGGTTGACTTGGGTTGGCTTAGGTTTGGTTTAGGTTTGACCTGGGTTAAGTTGGGTTGACCCAGGTTGGTTGAGGTTTGATTTGGGTTTGCCCTAGGTTAAGCTGGGTTAACCCAGATTATGTTAGGTTTTAGGTTTGGGTCAGACCTTGGTTAGGTTTGGGGTTTGAGATAGATCTTAATTGTAGCAGACCTATATTAGGTGTAAGGTATGGGTTAGGTCTGAATTGGGTCAGATCTGGGTTGGTTCTAGTTTTGGGTCAAATCTGGGTTTGGTTAGGCTAGCGTTGGTTTTTGGTTTTGGGTCAGACTCGGATCAGGTTAAGGGATTGGGTCAGGTCTGTGTTTGGTCAGATCTAGACTTGGTTTATAGTTTGGGTTAGTTTTGGGTTGGGTTAGATTTTGGTTCTATTTACAGGTCCGGGTTGTGTCAGACTTGGGTTTGGTTTAGGGTATGGGTAGGTCTGGTTTGGCTCAGGTCTTTGTTGGGTCAGGTCTGGGTTAGATTTAAGGTTTGGATCAGGTCTAAGTTGGATGAGGCTTGGATTAGGCTTGGGCATAGGTCAGGTCTGAGTTGGGTCAAACTTGGGTTAAGTTTACGGTTTGGGTTATATCTGGGTTGGCTGAGACCCAGGTTAAGTTTAGAGTTTGGCTCAAGTCTGGGTTGGGCAGACCTTGATTAGGTTTAGAGTTTGGGTAAAGTATGGGTTGGGTCAAACCTGGGTTAGGTTTAGGGTTTGGGTTAGGTCTAGATTGAGTCAAAGCTGGGTTAGGCTTAGAGTTTGGGTTTGGTTTGGGTTAGGTCAGACCCGGGTTAAAGTTAGGGTTTGGGTTGAGTCAGACTTAGGTTAGGTTTAGGGTTTGGGTCTGTTTTGGATTGGGTCAGACCTGGGTTAGGCTTAAGGTTTGGGTTGGGTCATATCTGGGCTGGGTTTAGGGTTTGGGTTATGTCTAGGTTGGGCAGACCTGGATTAGGTTTAGTGTTTGGGGGGTTTAGGGTTTGGGTTATGTCTAGGTTGGGCAGATCTGGATTAGGTCTGGGTTGGATCAAACCTGTGTTAGGTTTAGGGTTTGGGTCAGGTCTGGATTGGTTCAAACCAGGGTTAGGCTTAGGGTTTAGGTTTGGGTCAGGTTTAGATTGGGTCAGACCTTGGTTAGGCTTAGGGTTTGAGTTTGGTATGGGTTGGGTCAGACCAGGGTTGAATTTATAGTTTAGGTCAGGTTTGGGTTGGATTAGACTTAGATTAGGTATAGGGTTTGGGTCAGACATGGATTAGGCTCAGGGTTTGGGTCAGCTCTGGGTTGGGTCAGATCTGGGCTGGGTTTAGAATTGGGGTTAGGGTTTGGCTAAGAGATTTTGGTTAGGTTGGGTTTGGGTCAGCCTGAGCCATACCAAAACCCAAACTGAATCCAAGGCTATTGAGTTAATTTAACAAAACTAAACATTATGAAAATTAGTTTTTAAACCAAAACAAGGAAAGACAGAGGAGTTTACTGGAGGGGTGGAGGAGGCCGACTGGAGAGGAGTAGGCTTGCCAGAGATTTCTTCTTCTTCTTCAGAGCTGTGGAGTCCTCGGTCGTAAGTGTGTTTTCTGAGGAGTGCTGGTGGTGGCCTATTTATAGGCTCATAAGGTGGAGCCCTCCAAAGCTGACCGATTGGGTGGTGCATTGACGGTGGAGATCGCCCGAAAATTAGTGAGCCACGGATCGCTGCCTCAAGAAAATAAATAGAAGATAAATTTTCGAAGTGTTTAAATTTTTCATTCTAGTTTCTTTTCAATATAATTAGAATTTGCCTAATTGATGTAAATTCTAAATACACTATCTATGTGAATAAGAACTCATCGCTATTGTCACTTGTTTTCATTGACGCCACAGGCCACCACCTATCACAACTAATCTTTTTTTATCATTGATAATTGATATTGTTGGCTACCACTTACCATTATGCTACTATTGCTATTGCTGTAACAGTTGATCGACCATCACCAAACATTATCCTTTGCCATTGCAAGCCCATCAACTGCTTACCCGCTTTTGTGAGCAGCTATTACTCATCACTAAGTAGAAGTTATCATGGATACAATTATTTGGAATACTTCATAAGCACTCATACAAGTTATCATGGATACAATTATTTGGAATACTTCATAAGCACTCATACATAATAAAATCAAATAATCTTTTTTCTGATAAATATGAACAAAATATTAAATATGAACAAATTATTATGTGCAAATGATTCCATTTAAAGTATTATTTAGAAAACTTCAAGAGTTCCAATTACTTTGCAAATAAATAGCACCTTTACTACTGCTAAAGCAAAATAAATTGCTCACATCATCCATAAATATTTTCTTCATGCGAATTAAGTGTTTCTCCCTTCAATATAATCCTACTTCAACTAATAAGCCCTAACGTTTCAGATTTGAACTTGTTGTCAACAAACGACGGGAATCGCGAAGGATCAGTGATGTGGGGGAGCGCAGACGGGGGACCGCCGGAGGTCACTCTTGAGACTACCATGGGTTCATTCACCGTTGAGGTAAAGTTCTCTCTTTCTTTTCATCTAATCTCGCTCTCTACCATTCTTGTCTCTTGCTTCTCTGGGGTTTCTCTCGCTGACGAATTGTGGGTTTTGGTTCTGTAACAGATGTACTACAAGCACACACCAAAGACATGCCGGAACTTCGTGGAGCTTTCGAGAAGGGGTTACTACGATGGTGTCAAATTCCATAGAATCATCAAGGTGCCCTTCTCTCTTCAGTTATGATCCACTTTATTTTGATGTTCTTATCTTTATTCGGTTTTCTTTCATATGTTGTGGAATAGGATTTTATGGTACAAGGGGGAGACCCGACCAGCACCGGGAGAGGAGGAGAATCCATATACGGGTTGGTTTCTGGTTGCCAAATGTCCATAATGATGGAGCTTGCTTCAAAGTTTAAACTTTTAATAAGTGTTCATTTTGGAGAAACACGGAATTATCCACTTGAGATGAAAGCTACTGGTTAATTCGTCATGAATCATCTAATAATCTTTTTAAATCAATAATATTAGTTGTAAAAAAAAGAATACTAGCAAAGTATTGATAGTCAGCTTCGATTATGAATTGTCTCTTTGATTCCGAACAGTTCTAAGTTTGAAGATGAGATAAGATCTGAGCTCAAGCACACCGGCGCTGGTATAATTTCCATGGCAAATGCGGGTCCAAATACAAATGGAAGCCAATTCTTCATCACACTAGCACCATGCCAATCTTTGGATGGTAAGTGCTGTTGAATATAATCCTATTTGTAGGTATTTTATGTTGAACATTAGAGCATTTGTTTTGTTATGGAGGTATTGACGGTCAAATGTTGACTGTCAGGATACACTTATTAGCGTAATACTGCAACCTGACTCATTTGTTGCCATCTTTCACCTTTTTCCTGGTTAAAATTAGAACTCCAAGGGCCTTTGCCATTATTATTATTATTATTATTATTTATTTTCTGGCATGCTTTTGAAATGCTACATCATTTTAAGATTTTCATGGTTTCCTGGTAGTAGAGGTTAGTTTCTTTGAGCTAGACTGTTGTTTAAAATTACATAATACGAGGCATATTTTAAGGCGTACTTTATGGTTTACTAAGTGAAACGTTTGCCACACATAATATGAGGTGCACCTTGCCTCAGTTATTATGAGGCATGGCATGCACAATCTAAGACTAGATTTGTCCTAACTAATATTACCAAATCAAATACGTAAATCCTTTTATTAAGTAATCCTAATGCCCCATGCGTCCCATTCATAGTATAACCAAACTCAATCCGAGTGCCTCTCTCATTCATCTCCTTCTTTAGTCTACACGCATGCTACCACCACTGCCTTCTCCTTGTTCATTTCTCTTCCACCACATCTATTCTTTTGGTGACAATTCCTAGAGCCTAATTTTTTTCTTTCGTTAATTTAATGTTTTGTTTATCTTAATTGTACCATGTTTTAAATTTTTTTTCAATAATAATTTTTTTTTTATTTGAACATTCTAGGATTTTATAAGAAATGATTAAGGGTAAGGATAAAACCACAATGGATAAAAAAAGACCTAGCATGGAGGCAAATTGCAAGTTGTTATTAAATTGAATAAAAGGATACATGTGTATGTAAAGGGTAATTATCATGATAAGGTTATTGAAGGGGTGTTATAAGAATGAAAGAACATATTTCTAGCTCTTGCACCTTGTGCCAAGGTGTTTAAGGCCGTGAAAAAGGAGATCCATGCATATATGAATAATGCTGCAATATCATAGTTTTTAACACAATGACTATATTATAAATAATAGATATTGGTTCTTATTATAGAAATGGATTTAGTGACAAGTATTCTTTAACTATTTTGCCAGAAATGTCTTATAGAGGTGCAAGGGAATCATTGATGAATGTATGATAAAGGTGGAGGATGATAGATAATTGTGTGAGGGTAGTCAATAGGAAGTCTCTTAAAAATGCTAGAGAGTTGCACTTATATCTCTTTATTTATATTTGAAGATTTTTATGAAAATGCTATTCAATTTAATGCGACAAACTCTTTTTTTTTTTCAATATGGTCTGTTGCATAAGTTCCTATGGTCGAGACTTGAAACCTCCATTTATGTATGATTTATGGGCTTGGGTTTGGATGAGATGAATAACACCAAATAAGTCATTGAGAAGATTAGAAAAACTTGGAATAAGACTACATTGATGATTATATCTAGTGCTTGTTTTGATATGAGGAATGGAAGCTTAATCAATATTTTGATTAAGATTGTCTACAACACTATTTTCTTAAAATATATTGAAGAATCAAATAAGTTTAACAATGTATAGTATTTTTTGAACTTTTTGACTGAGTTATAAAGGAGATTGAAGAGAATCTAGTAGCATACGTTTTTATAGATAATGCTAGTGATTATATGATAGTTTAAAAAAAAAATTGATGGAGAAGAGCCATGTTTGACATATTGTATGGATTTGATTTTATAAACATTGATAATTACTTCAATACGAACTCCTTGAGCAAAACAATGAAGATAGCAAATTTTATCCATATTTAAAATTTTATCCATATTTATTCATAATTTTGGCTTTGATGAGAACATTTTTTAGAAGAGGATTCTTACAACATATAACAGCTTGATTTGCTATCTCCTATTTGTCTTTTAAAAACATGCTCAAGCTATGTTTCTTTCCACACAATTGTTTAATTGTCTTTGAGCATAGAAAGCTGCATGAAAATGAGTTAGAGAGACTTTATTAAATAAAAGCTTTTTGTTACGTGTTAATCATTCAATAGTAACAACAAAGCCATCAGTTTAAGTTTTAAGGATGTTGAATTCAGAGAAAAAATCAGCTATAGGTTTCTCTTATAATGCAATAGATAGTCCAAGGTGTTGGCAACTTTACACTTAGGAGGAGATGAGTTCAGTTTCAAGGAGATTTGGAAAATTTTTGGTGAGAAGTGCGAGTTTCAGCTCCATTATTATTTGCATGTCACAGGATATTACTTTCATAATTTCATTATGCTAAGAATAAGGTGACTAAACTTGATAAATATGTTTATGTCATTGCATGAATAGGTTGATAACTCACTGAATTGAGAGGGCAAATTTTGATATGCAACTTATATTATTTAGAAATAAAGAAGGATTCTTTATACAATTACAAGCCAAAGATATAGTTGCAAAATACTCTCGTTAATTTTATTATTTATTGGTAGAAATAAGGAAGGACTTTCCTGATTTTATTTATTTATTTTCTTACAACTTTAGTTGAATGATGAATTTAGTTTGGCGATGAAACACCATAGGAGAACTTATTTGCCATTAAAATATTTGTACTTAAATGCTCACAATTTAATTTAGAGCGAAATTGGAGTACATATAAACGTTTGAATACCTTACGGATCAACTTTTTGATTTATGTATTATACAACAAGAGATTAAATGATAGAAATTTGAAGAGAAAATATTGATGGATAATGAATATCTTTTTATAATGTCCTTCAATCAAATGATGAACGATTTGTGGATGATTATAATTAACATCATCTGATTTGCAATAAGATCTTAATATTGATTGTTGGACAGAACTAAGACTAATAAGTCTAACACAATCCGATAACAAATAACCATAAATCATATTCATAAATATTTTTATAATTGAAGTTGTAATCATTGAAATAATCATTGTTTTAAAATTTAATTAATATTTTGATTGATTATTGTTAATTAGAGAATTGAAAGATGATTGAGGTTGGAGATGAAGAAGAATTGGAAATTATGGACATAATTAAGGATGTTGTAGGTTAGAAATCAACTCATTATGTATGATGACTCTAATTGCTAGATTCAAACCTATTTGTGGGCAAAACTTAAACTCTACTAATAGGTTTTGTGAGGGTAAAATGATAGAGAAAATTGAGATAGAAATTTTTGCTAGAGAAGCTATTGAGTATTTTATTCACCATGGCAGAGAGTACTATAGATGTCCCCTTTGACTGTGGTTAAAACTATAAATAGGTGCCATTAGTCAAACTTCTTACTTAAAGAATATTTTGATGTAATTTGTAGTGGCATCATGATTTTATTAATATTTAATAATGTGAAATGGTGTTATAATTTTTTTGAAAAACCTTTGGGATATATTTTTAGATAATTTGGGGCCATTTGATGTTTTGAAAAAGGAATATAGAATAAAAGGAATACAGAATAAGGGGAATACATTATATTTGAAATGTTTGAGTTATTTGGTTGGGTGTGAAAAATACTTTTGATTATTTTTTTTTGTGTTTAGTTGATGTAAATGAATTGAATGTAAAGCTGGACAACGGAGGCAACAAACGTGGGTGGTAGGGGTGGTGCTGGGGACAAGCAAGGGTGGCAATGACTGGTGTTGGGTCGTGGCGACTACCGGCTATAGGCGATGACAATGGATGTGGCTTGCAGTGTATTCAGAGAGACCAAATCAGCAGATTTGGTTGCACCATAGATAAACTGTAGGATGAGTTTGGAATTCGCTTAAAATTATATTCTGCATTTCATATACTTTAATTCAAATACCAATGTTTTCAATATCCTGCATTGTAAATACATTACACATTATAAATCCAACCAAATTACCACTTAGTTTTGTTGCTTTTGTTTACCTTTTTTGGGACTGATGTATTAGTTCTGCTGGATGTTGACTCCTGACATCAGGTTTGGTTTATGAAAATGTCTAACTAGATTTACTCCAGTGTAATTTAAAGTTGATATAGAATCTATGATTACGAGTGATATTATATTTTTGGTAACACAGTTTCTCGTGTAGGTAAGCACACAATTTTCGGAAGAGTTTGCAGTGGAATGGAAATTATTAAGCGTCTTGGAAGTGTGCAAACCGATAACAATGACAGGTGATTTATTGCTTTTAGCATGATTTTATTTCTGTATCTTTTTTTTGCCAAACTGTAGTGGTAAATGCCAGGTGACATAAATGGTAATAATATATTACGATCATCTTCTCATCATCCGCATTATTGTAACTACTCAGATTCAGTTTTATAAATCCTTCTTAGCCAAATACTTGCAGGCTTTTATATATACTTTTTTCTTTTATGGAACACTAGTGTGAGGTAGAACCACCCATAATTCTTCATAAAAAGTTCAATGTATTTTTAGATCCCAACTCAACTGAGTTTTTCTCATTACTTGTGAACTCAAAATAGCAATCAGAAGGAAAGTATCAATGAGTTGCAGAATAAATGGAGTAGCCCCATGTACCGGGACAATTTTATGAATATACTGATATAAATATATATTTTGGTCTTTCTATTATAAGAAATGAGTTCTTAATCCTATCTTGTATTAATTGGATAAACGATGTCTTTTGAGGTTGTTTCTTTAGTTTTTGAGCTTGTTGTTCACTTGGCTCAATCCAACTGATCATTACTAATATATATCTAGTTCCTCTATTCTGAAGGATCTCGTCCAATATAGAAATTTTCAGATGAAGAAACTAACTGAATTACATGTTTAGGAGTTGTATAATAAAGAATGAGGTATTGATCTGGATCTATCCTACAGATAAAATTTCTGATAAATTGATTGAATTAAATGTTTCGGTCTTGTATTATAAGGAATGTTATCTTAATCTGGATCCAAATTGATTGGAAAATCATGTCATTGAGTTTGTTTTTTTTTATTGATTTCCTTAGTTTGCTTGTTCTTGGCTAGATCCAGCTTATCAATGCTCTCTAGCCTATATCCAACTACACCCTTCTGAACTAGGATCTCGTCAAACAGAACTA
Source organism: Phalaenopsis equestris (assembly GCF_001263595.1). NCBI lineage: Eukaryota > Viridiplantae > Streptophyta > Magnoliopsida > Asparagales > Orchidaceae > Phalaenopsis > Phalaenopsis equestris. The sequence continues at coordinate 38,146 of NW_018165546.1, forward strand.
GCATGGGCTGTATATATATAGTATTGGGATCTTTTATTCCTTTTTTTTTCCAGAAAATGAGGTAGAGCTTTTTAATGGGGGAAGTGGTGTGGGGAACATTATTGTGGCTAATCTAATCTTATTTATCATCTAAATCAACGGGTTTTGTATTGGAAGTATCTGGATCATTACTATGGATTTTCGTTAATACTTTTGTAAGCCTGATATATTTTTTGTTATTTTCCTTTTCCATATACTTGCAGTCTACAATTTTGATTTTGACTAGCAAAATTAAATGGAACATGCACTTCTTCCATGACTTTGCAATTGATCTTGACGACTTCATCAAACTCTAGAAGGTTTTAAACTATTCCAAAATGAATGGCCTTGTAGGGCTATTTTTTCCCGTCCATATGAAAGGTTCCATGTATTCTTAAAATTACATCCCTAAAAGTAACAAAATTTGAATTTACACTTGAGGTCCGTTTGGGGCCGCTTTTTTCGAGCGGTGCGGGCCCAAACCGCGAACATTCCCTGTTTGTTTCCTGACTTCGCGACCACACAAAGCGAAAGCGGGCCCTAACTTTCGCCTCGCTAATAATCCAAATTGCCCCCGCTTCGTTTCTGCTCTAGTGTTCATTGCCGAGCCATCTTGCCATTGCCTCGCCTGGTGATCCCAACCGCTCGGCCCTTGCTCCTTTTTCCCCGACCAACAACGAACTAGGAAGCAAGAGGTACGTAATCACAAACCCATCTTCTTCCTTTGTTTTCAATCTCTCCACTTCAGGAAGCAGGAGGTTTCACCATGCTTAATTCTTTTCAGGTACGTAATCACAATTCAGGAAACAGGTGGTTTCACCATGCTTAATTCCCTCCGCCTTTCTTTTTTCTCACCTCTCCACTTCTCTCCTCTCTCCGCGCTGTTGCTAGTACCCAAAATCATTATGTTTTCCTTCCCGAAACTCTCGCATTGCTTTATCTGAACCTATGTTTTACCTTCTTCTTAAGTTCCAATCATTAATTTCTGTCATGGGGAGATACAGGAATTGCCAGGCTTCATATCATGTAAAGTGTTGTCATTTAAATTGCCAAATATCGTGTAAGAAGTGAAGGCCCGCAGAACTGCTTAATGGAATTGTATACAGTAAAGCATGAAGATGAAAAAGAGATAAGGTTGCTAGCTGTGCTGTTTGATATTCATTTACCTGGCCAATGCGGTAAGAGAGATGATTACAAATATATGGGATAGGAGGAAGACTCTAGACAGGCAGTGATGTTAAGATTTCAGTAACAATTTTACTTCTTTCTGTAGGAAGATGAAATTACTATACATTTGTGTAACAATTAGGGAGAGGTGATGCATTGTTTATGTTGGTGGCCTTGAAGATCTTGGCCTCAGTAATAGGATGAACATTAAGGAAATGGTTGATAGAAATTTTAGTTACAGGCTTCAACATTTGGGTTTGGTATTGAAATTTTAGTTTATAAGGCTTCAACATTTGGGTTTGGAATTGAAATTTTAGTCTATAAGGCTGAATCATACATTCTGTTTAGTTTGATAAAAAAAAAGAGCTATTGTGTATGGACATGCTAACATGAAATAATGGATGTGATGCGAATCTTGAATTACAGAACACAAATTGAGACTTTAAGATGAGAAAGTGGTCCTATTGTTGTACAATATAATTAATTTTTGTCCCACAAAATTAGCTGGGCATCAAAGTGAAATTCTGCTTCAGAAATATCTAAACTATCGCTATCACAGTTCTGTTTTAAACAATTTTACCAAACAGAGACAACATAGTTATTTTTCCAGAAACAGCTGTTCCAAAGCTATTTTCACACAGTTGTACCAAACAGACAGCCAACTTCCCTGCAACAGCTTCCCCATAGTAGCTTCTTGGGGCAGCACAGCTGCAGCTGAAAAGCTGAGAAGCTACAGCTGCGCTAAACAGAGCCTTAATTGATGACATTAAAATTGAGGGTATTTTCTTAAATAGGATCTTAGAAATTTTATAAAATCTAATAAATGACCTTTTTTAAAATTTGGGATATTTTGTAGAAAATTTATATTAATTGCTAAAATTTATAAATTTAATATGTATTGTTTTTATCACTTAGTATCTAAGAATGAAATAATAAATATTAGGAATTTTACATATAAATTAAATCCCAATTAAGTAAATTAGGGATTGCTGGGAGGGGCCCAAAGTTATAATTACAGATGTCAGATAATAATGAGATTTTTGACTCCTGATATTCAAACGAGGATGAAATCTGGGAACTATTAGGAGTAGACACAAATGGAAAGTAGAGAACTATTGTTTGATGTTGGGTGGGGGGGAGGCTATTGATAACTGCTATGTTGAGAGGGGCTCAATCTTTATCAATACTTAATATAGTATACGGGCTGAGTCACGACCCAATGATATAACATAACATGAAAATAGTTGAGACCTATATAATTATAAGTGATATTTCTGTGATTTCATTGATGACTCTTATGAATATGTTTATGATTACAAATGAATGGATGAATTATATATTTTATAAAGCTGTCATGATTTTCTGCATTACATGCATTTTCTCTTACATATTTTATACGATTATAACTTGTTGTGACATGTGTTTTAGACATGTAAAGGAGTTGCATATTAACCTGCACATTTCTTTTTTATCTATAAAATTTTCCTTTAGCTTTGATATTTTTGCTGAGCTCATTATTAGCTCACTCCATGTTGACTTTTAGGAAGGAGAGCAGTGGGACGTGTAGGTAAGTATGACTTAAGCAACCTTTACATTATAATTTTGGGAGCATGTACAAACTTTTGAGATATGTATTTTTATTTTTTTGGATTTAACAACTTTGTATTAATAGGTTTTTGCATTGTTGTAGAAATCTCATTATGGACAGAGGTTTTGTCGGAATGTCTGTAGGTTGATTATGAAACTTAATGTGGAGAACTTCAATCACTTTAGAGTGGTGTGTTCATAAATAAATTGATAGTCTATCTCAATATGCTTTTTTATTGTCTGAAAGATTGGATTGTTTGCGATGGCCATTGCTGAGATATTGTTAAGTTGTTGGTGTGCTTTTGATGGATTGAGGTCTTGAAGGAGATGATGAAGCTAAATTATGTCTGTTGTAGTTGGAGCTAACTGTCATGGACAAAAAGTCCCACATCGACTAGGTGTAGGGCCAAAAAGCAGTATTAAAGTCCTGAGCTGCCCACCACCCCTAAGAGCTCTTTTGGGAGGTGACAAGTAGTATCAGAACTGATTACTGCCTGTTATGTGTGTGGACTCTTCATGGTCCAGTGGGACCCTCGGTGGAGCTGATCCATGATGAGGGCGTCACGTGATTGGGTGGAGGAGAATGTCACGGATAAAAGGTCCCACATTGATTAGGTGTAGGACCAAAAAATAATATTTAAGTCCTGGGCTGCCCACCACCCCTAAGAGCTCTTTTGGGAGGTGACATAACACTCTATATTTTGCTTCTGTCAATGATTTATCAACTGATGGTTGCTTTTTAACTGACCATGAAACAAGTGTGTTTCCAAGATAAGTTCAGTGACCAGTTGTGGATTTCGTATCAATTGTTTTGATGGCTAGTCAAAGTCGGAGAATGTGTGCAGAGTGAGTTCTCTGATAAGATGGAAGTCCATAGCGTCATCTTCTTGATATATCTAACAAAGGCTTTTTAAAATCTGGAAATGAGAGTTTAAAGCGTGGTGCATATGTTGGCAAAGGATGTTAACAATGTAGGCCATATTTGACCTTGTTTTTGTTAGATATTGCAAAAAGCCTGTGATTTGTCTATTAGTGGTGGAGAAGGGAAGTCTTTGATGGAATTTGTCAGGGAGAGGAGTTTGGTTTAAATGCGTGTGGCTAAGGGCTTAAAGTCAATCATGTTGGCTTTTTTTGACACCAAGAGCATATTTTTCTTGGCATTAGAATATACTCGTTGTAGGTGTGACCTGGAGTCCAAGGAAGAGAGAAATTATGCCATGAATCCTCATTCGAAATTGGGTTTATAAATTTGTGAGCAGGGACTGGATGATACTGGTGTTGTTCTTGTGAGAAATTAGTTATCGACATAGATCAAAGATTAGAGTTGAACGCTGTTGTTTTTGTAGACTAGTAATGAAGTATCAATTGTGGTTGTTTGTGTCATGTGAATGTGAAAACTATTGCAAGGGGCTTGTTTGATTCAATAGATTGCCTTCTTGAGTTCATAGATATAGTGTGGTAGTTTTGGATCTTTGAAACATAATGGTTGGCGCATGTAAACGATTTTGTGAAGCAGGCATGGTAAGAGTGCATTTAATAGGTGAGTTTTGATTGAGGGCAACAGTTAGGAGTGCACAAATTATGGGGATCTTTGCTACAAAACTAAATCTGTCAATGATTGTAAGTATGCATTTATCGCGGCCCAAAAATAATGTTCATATGAAACAAATAAAGGGGTGCTCATGCATATTTCTAGAAAGAGATTTTGAGGTGTTATTACAACTAGCCTATATGACTAAGGTGATGCAGCTTGATTGTATGACATAAAACTCTGACATTTAATTGATTAGAAGAGAACAAATGATATGATCAAAGTGCTTTCGTGTTTTATCATTTGATGGATGTTTCAAATTTTTAGCTGAATTATTCTCGTTTTGCCATCTTATATGTTCAACAAAACTCATAAATGTATACATTCTTTGTAGATGTGAAATGATAGAGATAAAATAACCTCTTATATGGAATGTTGTTTTCTATTTTGTTGTTTACGTGTAGGTTTTTGATGTAAATTGCATTTATTTTCCATCATATTATCTTTGTAACACAACATACAATTGCCAATGCAATAATCTTTTTCTGCTTTCGACAGAAATGGATGACCAAGTAGGCCAAATGATATGCTAAGATGGAGTGTTCTATCTTTTATATATAGGAGCAAATTGTAGGGGAGCTATGAAATGGAGGGCTCCATCAAAAGACTAGAAGCTTCTAAAGTCTTCTAGAACATTCTACAAGCTTCAAAAGCTTTTCAGAGGCATTTAAATATCCCTAGATGCTTTTATGGCATCCATGGAATATTCCCTGGGATAATATTCCAAAGTAAAATTCAAATTCCAAGGAACGGTAGGATGACCTCACTTTATAGGGGAAGTTCAATTTGGATGTTTAAAAGGTGCCTTATTCCCGACTTCATGAAGGATTTGACATTGAATTGCCTTTTGAATATAGTACTTTGAAGCAGGAATTTGAAATTCTAGTTTTAATTTTCATATAATTTGAATTTTCCTTTTAAACTTTTCCCATTCTAGATATATTAATTTATTGTAATTAACATGAAGCTAGTGAAAGTTTTATTTATTATTCTAAACCTAGCAGTCACATCTTTTCTCTCTTTTCACTTTGTGGTTGATGGATACACCTCTTAAAACCCAAACCCTGGAGAGTCCACTTTTCTCTGTTATATTTTATCCAACAATAAAGCTTCCAACTTTGAATCTAGCTTGATTTGAAAGCAAAAATAAGATAGCAAGGATAATTATAAACCCAAGGATGGATTTCTGGGCTGAGCAAGAGAAGAAGGCAATGGTGAACTATTATGCAGGTTGTCATCATTATAGAAGCAAGTTTGGCAATGACTAATCCTTCATTAAATTACGTATTCACCTTGTGTTTGCTGGGCTGTTTCATCTCACTTAACCACCATCCTTTGATGATTTGGTTTTGGTTGAACCCTTAATCATCCTCAAGGAATATTGAATAAAAGCAATCTTGCATTCATTCGAGTAGCACGAAACCATTTACTTGTTTGACTCGGTTACTTTCTTGGATGGAAAGGTTTGTGCTTACTGTTGAATCAATGCTCCTCTAGTGTGTTGGAATAATTGAACTAAGCGTAAAAACATAGGTACCCATCGCTTGGGCCCATTCACTATAGTTGTACATTGACTTGGCCTCGTGAATCTTGATCAAAATCTATGGACAACTTAGTTGCTATGTAGCTCATCTACCCTTATGAGGGTATTGAAGAGTCATCTCATACAAAATTGCTCATGTATCATGAATTGAAGCTTAAATCTTAAATTGTCAACTCATAATTGAGGGTTTGTTTAAGATCATTTTTATATTTCATTTTTTATTTGTATTTTCATTTTGTTTTGTTTATGTTTTGATTTGAAATAAAACATATTTGTCATGCTTAAAAAAGCAATTTATTTTTAAAAACATTTTTTTCTGTGTTTTTAAAAACAACCTGATTTGTTTTAAGAAAAAAAAACATGAAAAATACAAGAAAATAAACATGTTTCTGAAATTAAAGGAAAAATAATGTAAAATATAAGGGAACGAAATTGGTCCCAAACAAGCCCTAAAGCATGTTTATAATTTCAATCTTTGTTATTGAAAATTGCAAAATTGGTCATTCTCTTCTTTGTTATAGCTTTCTACTTACATTTTCGATTATGTTCTATCTTGTGCATAATATTAGAAGTGTGGAACTCTGAACTAATGCAAGCAAAAATGAACCATCACTAGCGATAGAAGGACAAGAAATAAACAATTGATATACAACTTCATTCTTTGTTCAAAAGAAAAATGTCATCTCCTTTCATCTCCTCGCCATAACTCATTTGAATTTTTTTTTAATGCTAGAATTCACTTGGATAAATCTATCTTTCGTATTTTTCTGTTCATGATCCACTTTTTAATTTATTTCATTTTTTATTCAAATTCTTGTCTCCTATCTAACCTGTAGCTTCAAAGGGGCTTGGAATAGTCAGTCCATTGCTTTTACATTCATTATTCTATTATAATATATTCAATGATAATATTTCTGTAGGCTAGTGAAATGACTTTTTAAGTGAACTCAGTATGTGAGTCATTGAAATGATAAACTAATTACAATAGCAAAATTATGAAGAATAACATAAATAAGAAGAATAAGTCTTGGAAGGTGAGACTAAACTTTTACTCTTAATATGAAGAACAACATAAACAAGTAAGAAACACAAAGTTATAAAGGCGAGATTAAATTTTCATGCTTAAATTAGATTACATTTCTTCATTCTCTACTTGTCATAGTTATTGCTCCCAAGATTGCTTTCAAGGCTCATTCATTGCTTCATCACAAGACGAAGATGTAGGTTTGTAAACTCTCATACCATAGAGAATCCAATGGGAAATAAAATTTAAGTATTAAACAATAAAAAGAAATGATATACCGATAATGCCCCATTCTATGTGGAGCCAAAGAAGCGAAGCTTTCCTAGACTTTCTCAGATATGCATCAAGTTAAAAAAGAAAGGAAAGAATAATAAAAATTAAACCTATTAACCACCCATTACCACAATCCACCTTTCAAGGCCATACAATTTAGTGTATATATATA
>NW_018165546.1:45559-47620 GCF_001263595.1 Phalaenopsis equestris
GATGGAGTGGTTAATATATATATATAGCGATCTGCTCTGCTAGGGTTTCGCCATCGATATATATATATCTCTAATATGACGATCTGCTCTGCTAGGGTTTCGCCCGATGGCGAAACCCTGGTTTGATTCCTGACTCGACGACGAAGACGAAGTTTCCCGCACTCAACAACGACGACGCTGTTTCTCGCACTCGACGACGACGACGAAGGACTCTACCTTGCGATCGTCGTCTTCTCTTTCGCTCCAAACGACGAAGGGCTTCGGCGTCTTCTCTCTGCGGTTTTGTCGTCTCCTGCACGCCTCTTCTGTGGTTCTTTTTTGCGCAGATCGAGTTTCAATTGTCTGCCGAGCTGCGATTTCGTGCCCTGTCTTCTGCACATTCTGCAGTTCCTGTCTTCTGTGCAGCTTCGCCCCCGACGCCCCCGCACTCTTCGGCTCGTCTTTTTTGCCCTCTGCCCTACTTGCAGGGCTTCTCTTTGCTGTGATGGAGCTTTCTTTTTTTTCGTTTGAACCTGACAAAACCTCCTTTGCCCATGTGGTGGGTAATCCTCATGGGGAGACGACGGTTGTCTTCCCTTCAAGTTATAAGAAGCATCGTGATGGTGCATGTGACTGTCCCTTTATTAAGAATGCAAGTAGAAAAAGTGGGAAGACAACACTCTTTTTCTCCACGTCAGAAATTTCAACGTTGACTGACAAATTCAAATTTGCTCTTATTGGAAAATTTTAGTGGGGACACCCACTTATGAAAATTATCAGAAAAAGTTTTGCTGACCTCAAATTAACAGGAAAGTGGAAAGTGGAAAGTGAAAATTGGGGCTCATGGATGGGAGACATGTTTTGATTTAGTTAACCGTGCCTGAGGAATACACTCGGATTTTCTCTAGAAAATATCTTAACATCGCTGGTAAACCTATGAAGTTACTCAAGTTGTCTCTTGATTTTGACCCTAATCATAAAACTCCCACTGTACCGTTATGGTTTCCCTAACCAGACCCTCGGTGGCCAGAATACTTGTAGAAATGGATATTACTTTACCTGATGTTACTGAAGTCTGGCTGGGCACAACCCATAATGGTTGACAACAAATCGTCATGGAGCACAGACCTCCATATTGTACCCACTGTAAGATGTTTGGTCATGTCATTGATAAATGCCACAAGTTTCATCCAAATTTGAAATCTAAGGTTCAAGTGAATAAAGATGGGTCTAACCCCACTGCTCTAGACATTTTAGTTGCACCTGCGAAGGATACTACCAGACAGAAGGTGTCTGTTGCTCCTGGGACCCCCCATGACACTGCTGTTACTGTTGCTGCGAGTGATGTGATGCTGACACTTTCAAACCCCATAGAAAACAATACTGATGGACTATTACCTACAAATGATAGTGTTCAGATTTATTATCAGGAGAGCCTCGTAGCTCCACTTCTTCAGGAAGTATCCTGCGTAGAGGCAACTCATACTTCACATATACTAGAACCTATTATGGCTACTACGGTTGGTATTCCTTCAGCTTCAGTTCTACCACCCCATCAGACCGATTCTTCGGATGAGGAATGACGGGTCTATTCCAGGAGGAAGAAGCAGAATGGAGGCCGACTCCAGCTCGGGAACAGATTGGATGATACATTCGTTACTACTGGCAATGACGGTCATCTTACCGGCTTATTAGTTTGCTCCTTCTCTAGAACTAGAGACAGAGGCAAGACAAAATTGGGTCGCTTTCTAGCCACTTGATACTATGTATTTCGGCACTGTTAAGCTTTTTATTTAAGTATCTAATGTATTTTTTTTGTTATTACTAGTTTGGGAACCATTTGTGGCTTTTGTGTGGGCAGACTGCCATACTTGGGCCCTCCCACACATTGTATTCGTATGCATCTTTCTTTCTATTTTTTTTTGTTATTACTAGTTTGGGAACCATTTGTGGTTTTTGTGTGGGCAGGCTGCCATATTTGGGCCCTCCCACACATTGTATCTGTATGCATCTTTCTTTCTATTTAGTATACTAGCCTTTTGGGCTTTCAAATATATATATATATATATATATATATATATA
>NW_018165546.1:47691-107004 GCF_001263595.1 Phalaenopsis equestris
TATATATATATTAGGCAGAATGAGTAAAATCCCATATTAAAAAATAGTTCATATATAGAAACGAATAAAATCCCATATTAAAAAATAGCTCATATATATATGTATGTATGTATGTACACACACACACACACACACACACACATACATACATACATACATAAGCTATTGTTTAATATGGGGTTTTACACTTTTCCAATTTTTGATAATTTGATAAAACATCAAGCAAAAAAATATTATGATTTTACTGAGTAAGGTCAAGAATTCAAGATAAGATTTAGGTTCATGACGACCTCATCACATGATCAAGGGTCAGGAGGGCTTCAACAATAAATTTTAATTAAATATGGTCTAATTTTAAAATATTTAAATTTGTGTTTATGATAAAAGTTGAAATTTTAAAATTTTAATGGGACTCTTTTTTATTATTAATTTTCATATTTTGCTTTGTTTTAATCCAAGGCTAGATGACTGGCATTAACTTCATTATAGGTTTCCAATTGGAGTGGTTCCATTTTACTTTCTATTATCTTTTTCAATCCAAGGTTGTATAATTTTAATGTTTCTTCATTTTAAACTTTCTTAAATTTAAATCAGTAGAACTTGATTTAATTTTTGTAAGTATTTGCTTGAATAAATAAATAAGTGCTTTTTGTGATTTGACAAAAAACATTAGTGGAATTCTAACTTTAAGAGCTTAGTGGCCGACCCCTCCTCTTTGGATTCTTCTTAATGGAAGCCTTTGGTATCTCTTCTCCACTTGATGCTAACCTCTCATAAATTATTCTGCCACATTCCCAAGACATTCTACAAGTTTTTTTTTCCTGCCTTACAACAATAAAAAAGTTTTTCATGTCTCCTGGATGTGGACTACCAAATTAGGGAAACTCTTGGCTATTTGGGTCCTCCTTTCACCTCCCTGCAAATCTCTTGTTGACTTATCACTAAATTCTTCAGATTTGATTTTTTTATATATCTCTCAAACATTCTCAAGCCCTATAACCCTTACATACTCCATCCAGATCTTCCTCAATCCACTATTTCAATATTAGTCAAAATCAGTCAAACTTTGCACTTTGATTTAGTCTTGATCAAACTACCATTATGCCACTAAAAAAAATTCTGAACACATCTCCTTATATTCCCCTAAGATTTTCAGGTAGATCTATGCCCTAAAATCCATTTCTACGCCATAATCCTAATTTGAAATCCAAAGGAGTTGCTTTAGGGTTTAGCTTGCCACCATGGCTTAGCTGATCTCTCCCTTGGCCCTCCATAGCAAGTAACATCCTCCAATTATCTCAAGGATTATTCCTACATTGTGTACACTTTCCTACAAAAAATGCAATCTCTGTATCAATCCTTACTAGGCCAAGTCAATTTTGGTATCAAAGCCAAAGTTTTGAACTTGGCAATTTCAAAATAAGGAGCAAGGAGTAATCAAGATCATTTGTCTTATGATTGGTAGATTTATCATCCATCAAGGGGTAATCTTTGAATGTGAATTTGGTTAGTTTTCCTTTAATTAAATTAATACAAAAATTAAATGTTATGGTATGTTTGTGTAAAGCTTATGATGCTAGTTAATTAACTCCAATTAGTTGCCTCCCCTACAAAGCCTGGTCCATTACTTTTGTGTGAACAAATCTTTAAAATCTATATTGAGTAATTTCCTTTGTAAGGCAGTACTTCATGCACAAATTAGCGTTCAACATAGAGTGTTAGCCCTCATTTAAGAGCTAATTTCATATTGTTTTGGATTAACTTATGATTTATTTTAAGCACACTCTCAAAATGTTTTATGCTATATGCTTGCTTGAAAATTACTACAAAAAAAAACTTAAGAACTTTAAAGTCATGCATGACACATTTCCTTGCATTAAGAAAGCTTTCTATAAATTATTTTTTTCTGAAGTTGAATTATTTGAAATGGTTGGTCCAATACACTTGATAGGAGGGTGCTTCAGTGTTAAGGAATAACCTACTAAGTGTTTGATGAAGTTCATTTATTATGGAGGGCCAAGGTAGTTTCCTACCAAGCCTTAGTGGCTGACTAAATCTTTATGCTACTCCTTCGAGTTTCATATTATGGTTTTGGTGTGATGGAGGATTTAGTAAGGGTGTAAAATTGGGTTCGTTGTTTGGGTTAGGGTTTGAACCAATATTGACTCGAAACCGACCTGAATATTAAACGGATAGAATACAAACAGATTGATCCACATAGCCCATTAAGCATAAGCATAACAATTATTCAGTTCAATTTTGGGGTAAATTTGAGTCAAATTTGGGTTGATGTGTAAAATTTAGGCATTTTAAGGTTGATAGCTCAGGTTCGGGTTGGCTGGTCAATCTAAACCCGATATAAAAAATTAAATGTGTTGGGATTCTTATCCTGAATCCATTCCAAGATATAATTAGGTCAACCTGAACTATGATTTTCTTAGTCGTCTTCAAATCGAGTTGGTTTGTCATATCAATTTTTGGCACTCCAAGGATTTGGGGAATAAGCTTATTGATTGCAAGTGGAATGTTAGGAAAAGTGTTTTGAAAATTTTGATGGATTTCTTAAAGCTTTTGGGGTGTTCTAGGCAACCTACACTAAACTATGTCGAAGTGCTTAATTTATGTTAATTTTGACTGGTGAATTGGGGGACAACATAATAGTGTGTAGGAGCTAGATGGTCTTGGAAGTATTAGATGAATGTATGAAGGTTCTAGCAAGAGTTTTTGATAGAAATACAATACGCTTAAGGGTGGTGGAAGGGTATGGACAATACTTGATTAAGGATTGTCGCAATTTGGCCATTGACTTTAAAAGGAGGCTTAGGCAATTTTTTGTTGCTACTGTTTTTATTTTTTGGTTTGTTGGTGCATCATCTGAACATCTTTTTAAACTATTACATTGGGTTCCATAATTTGAAACTCAAAGAAACTAATAAAGGAGAAAAAAATTAAAATTTAAGGAAATATGGAGGTGTAGTGGAATCATTTTAATTTGAGTCGGGGAATCTTTTTTCAAAATGCCAAAAACTTTACTTCATTAATCCAAATAAATATTTAATCTATTGGGTTCCAATAGTTGAAATTCAAAGAAACAACGAAAGGAGGAAAAATGAAAATTTAAGAAAGCAAATATGATTCGCTTGATGGAGTGGTTACCTCCTTTCTAGTGTAGGATTAAAACATATTAAAGAACGGAAAACTAAAAATAAAGGGCCTCCCACATTAAGATAATGATTGATAGTTTAACAATTAAAATTTTTAATTTTTAAATGAATACAATTTTCAATATTTTAACATAAGGACTTATTTAATCATGCATAGTTTATGAAACTCTCTTGGCCATTGATATTAATATTGTGATGGCGCCATTATGTCTCATTTTCTCTTTTTTAAATTCTTAATAGTGGGTGTGATGACAATTTACTACTTGTTGTTTTGCATCGACTACTTTGGGCCCATTTGAACTTCTGCATTTTAGAGTTGAAGTTCTAGTATTCTCTTGCAAGTTGTGGTGTTTGCTTTTCTAAGTTTTCTTTTATGACGCATGTGTTTTCAATTGGTGGTTTATTCTTCCATCCCATGAAGTACCTTTGATCCTTAGTTTAGTTTGTCTATAATGGTAAAATGGTGAGGGTACCTGCAATTGATTAGAAAGATCTGCCAAAGGATTACTTGAATAATATGTTGTTTTTTATTTTTCTAAAAACTTTTATATGAGAAATTAAAACAACAATCATCTGCAGAGTGATTGAAAACAATAGTAATGCTAAAAGAAAAAGAAATATTATAGCAAATAAATCTTGGTTCACTATTGTGCATCTCGTAGGCTGAAAGATATACTTTGAACCTGCATCAAGTGATAATTTTATTGGATTGAAGATATATTGTGAAATGAAATTTCTCGAACTAATATCTTTGATTGATCCTGCAATCACACACAATAAGATTGTATTGAGGTTAATTATAATATCACAAATCTAGGAACAGTTAAAAAGATTTTAGTTAATAGGTCTGCAATAAATAGCACTTGTTAAGCACTACAAATAACAAGTTGCTATTTGTTTAGTAAAAAAAATTGCAATTATGTTTTTCATATAATCATGTCTTTATTCATATGCCAAATGCTTAAATTATTGTGAACAATAATGTTTTATTTAGGATGCAAGCTGTTGTCATTTCATAGATATATGACTTTGTTGTCCAAATATTAAGACATATAGTGAGCTAATACTCAAGGTTGGGGTATTTTTCCTTTTGACTGGTGGAAGAACTTCCCCTCGAGCACTATCAAAAGAATAATGTACGCATAACCTTGTGTAACAAGAAGCAACAAATATATGAAAATTACCATTCAAAATCCTTGACCATAGGAGATTAATTTAAATATCTTCCTGAATAAAGTGTGAATGAGCATTAATGGCTTTAATGACTTTTCATTTTCACAAAGCTCATTTAATATTATGCTGTAATTTCATAAAAGTCATCGTGACGTGTGACTCGTGCTCTTTTTGTAAAAAAGAATTCTGATAACATGTGTTTGCTTGAAAGCATAATTTCAAATGATTACTATGTTCACATGTTTGTAATGCTTGTAATTCACGGAGTCTATCACTTCTTTTATTTCTAAGTTACACCTGCTTAGCACAGTTGTGCTTCACGCTTGGAACTGGACAGAATATTTGCATACCATACAATTCTGATAAATTTACATATCTAACTAAACTTTCATATTCACATGACACTCGAATCTTCAACTTCACATGAAAAATATCACTATCACTAATTTTTTAGAACTAGTATACACCTTTTCATGTTTAGATTTTCGATACAAAAGCATTATAAATAAGGGAAATTACATACATAGCATCTAAAACATTGCTATTTACAAAATCTAGCACCCATATGATATTTTTTTGAACTAACGAATCAATGTTTTTATGCGTTTCATGATCAAACCATTTAGAACTCGATAAAAATAAAAAAAAAATGTGTTGGGATTTTAAGTGACATTTGATTATCTGTCAAATACATATTTTCATGTTTTATTTATTGATTTGTAGGCCGATTCATGAAGTGAAAATAGTGAAAACCATTGTCAAGGATTGAAGAAATCAAAGCAGCCGTGGGATGTCAGATTTCACTGCTCCAGTATTCACGTCAAATGCGACTTGAAGGTGGATGCATGTTTCCAATGGTGGATGTTAATCTACAAAAACAAAAACAGAAACCTTTTTTCTGATGATTACATACACAGCATCTAAAATATTCCTATTTATCTAACTTACATATAATTATTATTATGTACTAATAAAATAAAGACTGGTGGATTCTCAATTTCTTATGTCCGTGCAATATTCTTAAAGTCAGGCCTGATCTTCACAAATGAATTGATGCTAGGTCCTGACATTTGGAAGGAGATCGACATTAAGGATGGCAACGATATTCTCTCAAAGTCGCTATGTGAGTTAATAGCTGAAGTACAATTTGATTGCTTGCAACATCATGCATTGTTATATGGTACATTAGCTAAGGTACAATTTGATTACTTAAAAATTATTTAATTATACATATCTAAATTTTATAGTTTAGGAAGTTCTACTCACCACTCAATTGCTATGCATATACATATTTAACACCAAAATTTCAATTTTTTCATATTGACACTAGTATGCCTGAGAAGTTTTTTTTTTTTTTTTTTTGAAATTTAAAATGTTGGTATTTTTATGTGATTTTGGGAGGTATAATTGGAGAAAGTATGAGTGTTAGAAGTTTAGATAAATAGGAAGTAGGTGGTATGCATGTAAATATTCCTATAATTTAATGTCAATATACATATTCATCTAATACAATGGTTTTTGTTTTCTTACCTTTTGTTAAGTAATCCCGTAGAAAATTTTATTTCATCAAAAAAAAATATTACAAGATGGTGGCCAACAGTTCTACTAAAATAGCTCAACGCTATAACTCATTTAAGAAATGAAAAAGCTTAAAAACCGTCAGTCACAATATAACTCATGCAACAAACAAAAAACTAACTAAAATCAAATATTAAAACGAATAAAGGGAATATTTATATTATCCCCTTTAAGCATCGAGAAAGCTTCAACGAAACCTTATAAGTAAAATTGAAACTTTTGGATACCAATCCTTTTCTCACAACCTAAACGACACATTGATTACCTGCACATCGAATAAACAACAACTGAACTTGCACTAAATTCATTCAACTGATTAGTATAAGATTCCACGGGAATCTCCTCCTGCAACATTAATTCTACAAATTAATTGAATTCATTTAAATAATGATATTATCCCAACCACAACTTACCACAATTTCCAATGAAACAATAAGGCTTCAGCCTCTTCAATAATAGGAAATATTGTGAAAACATGAGCAAAACTTCAGGAAATACACTAACCAAAATTCCTACAAATTCTGCCAATTCCAACAGCTTACTGAGTCCAAATGCCATCAGTATTAAACTTCAGTATGCCTCTAACTGGTGTTTTCCACCAAATCAAATTAATCACATGTTTATTCTTTACAAAAGGAGTAATATTGAATTTATGAAAAACCTTCATCACATACTTATTGACAACTTTCTTAAATCTGCCAAACTTTAACGTCTTAAACACAAAACTTTTAATGTAATTAAAGTAAGAGAATTTGGAAATCATATGGCTAAACATGTTTGCTTTCATTCCTTGTAGTCCAAATAAATTTTTTAAAAAAAAAACAACGATTGGAATCAAAGCAATATGTTTGCTTTCATTCCTTGTAGTCCAAATAAATTTAAAAAAAAAACAACGATTGGAATCAAAGCAAAGAACATACCGCCAGTCTTTCTCCAACCATTAATTATTCCTTCAAGAGATTGAAATGCCAACCAATTACACTTCCTGTCGAAAAGAGAAAACAAAATCCCACAACTAAATAGTAAAGGAACAATTATAGAGCAAATGATCCACCTCTTCTTCATGCATCTTACATAAAGGATATCTAGAGGGTAAACAAATACCCTTCAATTTTAGAATATCACCAGTAGGAATAATTTTATGGAGTAACCTCTAAAAGAAAAAAGATTGAGAGGGTTTCACAAATGAATTCCAAGCCCACTTAAGATCAGAAACACTTGAAGGAACAAATGAGTTAACAAAAGTATTAGAAACAGACTTGCCCAAAATACTTTTAACTTTAACTCTATCCAACCCACATTTAAAATAGATTTTAGAAATCTAAACAGAATCCTCTTTACTCACTAATTCAATAAATTTGAGAAGATTCCAATCATTATAAGATCAAACATCCTTCACCAGCAAATCAACCTCAAAAGGACCCCCATAACAAAAAACAAGAAGTCCATTACCAAGCCAATTATCAAACCATAAGCTGCATAAGCCCTCCCCAATTTCCTAGTAAAGAAGTTTTTCAGTACTGCTAGCCACCTTTAACATTTCTTTCCAAACAAATGAATCTGAGGACTTAGTGGTAAACGCCAAATAATGATTTAATCCACAATACTTTTTCCTCATCATATAAGCCCAAAGAGATTTATCCTCTCTTAAATGCATCCATGACTTCATAAAATTGATTTTCATAGAGTTAGTGAGAATTAAATCCTATACCTCCATGACTAGTAGGCTTGCACATTTTAGATCAACTCATCCAATGGATCTTAAGATCCTTACTAGCCCAAAAAAATTTATTGAAGATACTCTCCAATCCTTTACAATTAGATTACGACATCCTCATAAAGAAGAAAGAATAGAGAGGAGTAGAAGTAAGAATACTCTTAAGTAAAGTTACTTTGCCACCATGAGATAAAGAAGATTATCCCAAGACATAATCCTCTCTCAACCTTATTAATAATACCAACAAAAGATGTTCCTTTCTCCAGCCTTTATCCAAATTAAAACCCAAATAAACAATTGGAAGATTCTCTTTTGCACAACTAGTAAAATCGTAGATCCAATTCTTTTTTTAAGCAGAAATTCACTTAGAACAATAAACAATGCATTTGCTATGATTACAAGTTAACCTTGAAGCAGCTTGAAAATGCTCCAATCCCTTCCATAATCATTTAATAGAACATTTATTAGCATCAGTGAAAATAATGAGGTCATCAACATAAGCAAGTTGATTAATTCCAAATTTCCCCCTACCAACATAAAGCATGCTAGAGTATCTATTAAAAAGCATATTTAGATATCTAGAAAGATAATCAAAAGTCAGAATGAAAATAAAAGGAGAAAGAAGATCTCTATGCTTAATTCCCTTAGAAGATTTGAAGAAGACACATTTATTTCCATTTATATGTATAAAATAATAGTTGTTCTCCAAAATCCTCTTGATAATACAACGGTAAGCTTAATTAAAGCCTTTGGCCTGAAGAACCTTCAAAATGAATTCCCATCTAAGAGTATCATAAGTTTTTTAAATATCCATCTAAAAAATAATATTACCACTTCGTCCTTTTCATCCAAATCAAGAATTAATACTTGAGCAATAAGAGCATTTTTCTCATTAAATTTGCCCCTAATAAAAGCTAATTGTAGTCCAGAAATCAACTTATTAAGAAAAGGTTGTAGTCTACCCACCACAACTTTGGAAACAATTTTAGAAATAATAGTATTGCGGCTAATAGTTCTAAAAGCATCCCATCTTAAACCTTCCTTATCTTTAGGAATAAGAACCATATTAGAAGCTTTAAAGTACTTGGGTAAATTAATACCTTTGAAGACATCTCGCACAACACTAACAACATCCACTAGCAAACCTTATAAGATTTTGTAATTAATACCTTTGAAGACATCTCGCACAACACTAACATCCACTAGCAAACCTTATAAGATTTTGTAAAAAAACCATCTGGTCCAATAGATTTATTACCATCAATACTATTTAAACCATTTTTAATTTTAGTTTCATCAGGAATAACAATAAGCTCAATATGTACAACATAAGCACAATCATTAACAAAAAGACTCATACCAATATGTTCAAGATCATTGTTACCACTATTAAGCAATCTAGAATAATAATTAACCCCATCAGCCTCAATGGAATCAGAAGAATAAAGCACATTAGTATGTCTTGTTTAATTTTTTTGATAGTGTTAACAATTCTTCTTTTTTTTAAAAAAGGCATGGAAATATGCAAAATTCCTATCTCCATCCTTAAAAAGATGACCCACAGCTTTTTGCTTATAGGAAGCCTCCTCTAAATTAATAGCAGAAACAAGCCTTTCTTGGCCATCCAAGAAAGATTAGTGATCAACTAAATCATTACTATATTCATCTTCTAGTTTCTTCATATTCTCCTTGGCGGACATAACTAAAGTATGAAGATTGCCAAAAATATCCTGATTCCATCTTCTCAATTTATATGCCAAATTCTTCTGCAATAACCACAATCTCTTGCCCACACTACCTTGGACCTCACTGGTCCAATAATCTTTGACAATTGTAAAAAGGATTCATGAAGAGTCAACATATCAAGGAATCTAAATTAATAAACCTGAGGTCTATTAATCAGATTAATACTAACAATAGTAGCATGATTAGAGAAATAATAGGAAGATGCATCACAAAATTAATAGGAAAAGGAATCATCCTAATATCATTAGCAAGAAATCTGTCTAGTCTTTCAAAAATTTTACCATGATACCAAGTGAAAGGATTGCCAATATACCTAAAATCAAAAAGACCAGCATCTAACAAACATCATTAAAATCAATAATAAGCCTTTGATTAGGATAATTGCCACATTTTTCTCAGCTACATAAAGAATGACATTGAAATAACGCCCAACAATCCAGGGCTCATTACAACCAGTTTTAAAAGTAATAAGATTGTCCCATAATTCCAGCCAAGCACTTTTAGAACATCCCACATAAAGAATAGTAGTAATGAAAGAATAAGTTCCAGAACTGACTCCCAAGTGAATGAATTGATCATGATTAACAATAACCTCCAAATTGATAGAACTAATCCAATAAAACTAAATTTTACTATTAATGTTAGCAAAGTAATTAAACTTCTTGAAAAGCCTCATATTTCTCCCATTATTATGAGAAGCTACCATAGTTTCCAAAATGCCAAATAAAGGCAAATTATGAGTTTTAATAATATTTTTGAGTCTATTAGAGGCATTAATATCAACAACGCCCCTAATGTTCCATACCATAAGCTTAATAATCAAATGAAAGTTTTCTCCCTCGAGTCAACCTAGCAAGGAAGTCAAGATGAATTTCTTTTCATTTCCATGCACCACAACTATGAATTAAAACTGCCTCAGGATTGACATACTTCAGTTCTCTAATACCCTCAACTTTCTTTTTATTGTAATTTATAATGCACCACTCCTCAAATTCGGTTTTATATTGATTTAATTTTACAACCAGAGCTTCAGTCTGAATTTTGGCATCATTTAAAGCACCAGGCTCAATATTCACATATTGATTAATTAACTCAAAATTACTATTGACACCAGCCAATACCTTAGGAAAAATAAGATCCCTAACAGTATTCACCAGAGGCATAACCTCATTATCAATCCTTCCGTTAATATCAATAGCAACAGAGGTTCCCAGATTCTTAGAAACCTTAATATGATGCTCACAATTAGTATCTACAATGACGGGATATATAATATTATCTTCAGATACTTACCATTTTGAAAACCAATTTTAGAATTATTCATCTGATTACTAGTGTGCCGCTTCTTCCCAATAAAACCATGGGACTTAGTAACTTTGCTTTTCTTTAATTCAGGATGGGAAATATAACAAGTAGCGTGTAGATGCCCAAACATTTTACATTTAGAACAATAATGTGGCACAAATTTCATTTCAGTAGATTGCCAATATCCATTAATAAAATTCCCGATCCAAATATAATCATGAAAGGTAGCCGTAACATCTTTCTCAACCAAGACTCTAGCCACCAAAATTCCCGATCCAAATATAATCATGAAAGGTAGCTGTAACATCTTTCTCAACCAAGACTCTAGCCACCGAAGGCCTAGAGCAGTGCAGCGTGACAAGATCCACTTTCAAGGGATTACCAAAATAGATCCCAAAGAAAAAAGAATCTTCAAGTTAAAAAGGTGAAGCTTCAAACCTAGAAATCTAATCCAGATCGACACAATAAGAGGTTCGTCCATAGGATTAAAACCATGAGTCTATTTCAAAATTTTCACATAAGACTTTTCAATTAAAAGTACCTTCGTAGAGAGAATAAAGCTGTAATCCTCTTTCTCTCCAACTTAATCATCAGATTCCTCCCATTAGTTAAGCCTAAATTCCAATTACCAGAAAGCGTTAAATCCACAAAGAATTTTCGAATGAATTCCATTTTCGGGTGAGCAAAAGCAAATTTACCCATCAGCATGAATTGAAGAGGCTCCACTAGTAAATTCGTATCCTCATTAAGTAAAAGAAGAGTCGGCTTACTTTTTTTTCTTAATGTTTTCTTGAGTAATCCATTCGATGTACTATCAGTAAGTTTTTTTTTGAAAGAATATGGAAAATAACATTTACCTGTTCTTTAGGTCATCCTGCAACATCTTGATACGACGTAGCAGCTTCACGAGAGAGGGAAGCCATAATAATAGAGAGACAACTAGAAGAAAAACTCAAAGAAAGACTAAGAGTAAAAAACTCTTAGCAAAACTGATGAAAAGCAGAAAAAAAACCTCGAGCTCTAAGAATACCAACCAATAGAAGGAAAATACCAAAAAACCACCACCAAAACCTCAGAATATAGCACAAAATGTCACGTTACCACCAAAACAACTCAAAAATCTAACTCTAAATCCACCCGCAAAAAGCGTGAATTGGCCTCCATAAGAACCAATCCACTGCAAGTGACCCGAAACGCGATGCAACCAAAAAACCACCACAATCCACTGCTAAAAAAGCACGATAAACATACGCAAATAATACCACCAATACTATCAAAGGTGGCCCAAACCACGGAATACCACCAATACTCACCAAAAATACAACCAGAATTTGCCTCCAATAACACAGAGAAAGCACAAAAATGCCTCCAAACACCCGTGTTGCCTAAAAATCAGCCCGAACCGAAGAAACTAAAACAGGAATCATGAATCACTCCCTTGAGCTCCAAAAAAACTATATGATTTATTTTCTTACATCAATGATTCAATTTGCTAGTATTTATTTATATTACTTTACTAAAAAAAATTAATATTATTTTATTTACTTGGAGCAAAATATAATTTATTTGATTATTTTTCTTAGATTTATAAAAATATTTGTTAATATTTTACCTAAAAAGTGAGGAACTCATTCAAAATTTTAATTTATTTATTAGCTTATTAAATTGCTCTTCTAACTAAAATAAGTAAGACACAAATAAATCAAGTATACTTATTACAAAAATTGAATAGGCTAAATTTGATCATATATGTAAAGCTCTAGTTCTACTCGGTTTAAAGATGCACAACATATAATATGGCCGAGCCAGTCAATCAGCATCACATTTACCCGATTCTACTAGATTATAGCTTTTGGTGCTGAATTACCATTTTTTTTGTTAGAATTATATCTTAAGACAGAAATGTATCATTAAAGATGTTAAAATCCAATAAAATATTATGTATTTTGAGGTGCCGCTAGAAATATACAACAAGATGTCATAGAATTGAATGAGTTGGGCCAAAAGAAAATTCGTTTTGAAAATATTAAAATATCTTATTTATTTTCTTGCGCTTTCATATAGTTTTTAAATATAAAAAATGTTAAATTTAAAATTGTCCTGTGGATCACACCCAATGTATAGAGCATTGGACGAATGAGAGGAATTGAAAGAGAGAAATAGAAGAAGCAAAGTGTATAATAACACAAGTTCTAAGAGGGTAAATTCAGTAGCCTTTTCTTGAAAAAATGACTAGCTATTTATAGATTATATGGGTATTTAGTAAAGTTATATATGTTCAACCCTATTTTAATTAGGATGTTAAAATTCATTATTTCATCTTTTCATATTTGTAACTGACTTTAAGACCCTTTGATATCCATAATTATTGTTGACTCCATTTCGTATTTGTAACTACTTAAAAGGGGGGCATTTAATGGCCCGCTAGCGTTAACATTTGATTGTTTTATAATTGTTCAGTCGACTAGGAGGTCTTCGGTCGGCCTCCTCCAGAGAATACTCGGTAGAGGCCCTCTTGTTGTTAGGATGAACTTGGACCACCAGGAAGAGGGCGTATTACTATAATCTGGTGAGCAACCCTCATTGGATAAGGTGTCTTCTCAGAGGATTAGAAAGATATTCAATGGGGGTGCTTTTTAGCAATCTTTTTTTAGAATTTCTTTAAGGAATTAGATACACTTTGAGCATCAAAATTCATGAAGGCCACTGCTTCTATCCATTTTGAGACATAGTTCATAGCTATCAAATATATAGATTTTCTAATGAAGGTATAAATAGTTCGATGAAGTCTTAAGCCCAAACATCAAATATCTCAATCTTCAAGGTAAAATTAAGGGCATTTCATCTTGCTTGGAAATATTACATAATCTCTAGCATTTATCATAAGTCTTTATATATTCATTTACATCCCTAAACAGAATAGACCAATAAAAACTAGATTGTAAAATTTTTGCAGCAGTTTTATACACCAAAAAATATCTCCCGAATTCAGAATTATGACATTTCCCAATAACATCCTGAGTCTCTTCTAAGGGTAAGCACCTCCTAATCATTTGATTTTTGCACTTCTTATAAAGGTACGTGTCATCCAAAAAGTAGTATTTGACATAAGGTAAAAATTT
Source organism: Phalaenopsis equestris (assembly GCF_001263595.1). Lineage (NCBI taxonomy): Eukaryota > Viridiplantae > Streptophyta > Magnoliopsida > Asparagales > Orchidaceae > Phalaenopsis > Phalaenopsis equestris. Next base: position 61,497 of record NW_018165546.1, read on the forward strand.
CTTATGTTGATGGTATGTCTGGTCATAGGATAAAATATCACTAACTAAGTAGTTCCCTATGTCAGCATACCACGGTATGTTCCAATCAGCAACAACAAGTAGCTTCTCATCAAATAAAATATTCATTGATATCCTCACCAAATGCACATGAATTCCTCTGATCTAGTCTTAATAAATGATACACTATGTGACTCTCAGTACCTTTTCTATCCCTAACTTTGATATCGTACTCTTAAAGTAACATGACCAATATGATTAACTTTGGTTTGACATCCTTTTTGACATTATATATCAAATGGCAGAATGGTCGGTATGAATAGTACACCTGGTACCGATCAAATATGGTTTGAATTTTTCAAACACATATACTATAGCTAGTAGCTTCTTTTCAGTAGTGGTGAGCCTTATTAAGGGTCTTACTTCATAGTATATAGCCTGAAACATTTTTGTCACGCCTTTGTTTTAAAACTGCCTCCTATAGTTTAGTCACTTACATCACACATTAATTCAAATAGGCTTCCCCAATCAGGTGAAAAAATATTGGGAGCAGTGACTAAATTCTCCTTTAAAGTGTTCAAGGAAGCTAGAAAATTCTATTCAAAATCAAATAGAACATTGTTTTCCAATAGATGTCATAAAAGCTTAGCAATTTTGGAGAAATACTTAATGCATCACCTATAAAATCTAGCATATCCTAGGAAACTTCTAACACCCCTTACTGAAGTTGGTGGGGGATGTTTTTCAATAACCCAAAATTTAGCTGGGTCTATCTTCGTGGCTCTCTCATAAATTTTGTGTCCTAAAACAATTCCTTTTAAAACCATAAATTAACACTTTTCCTTATTTAGAACAAGATTATTTTCTTCACATTGTCTCAATACCTCAGCCAAATGATCCAAACAAGAATCAAATGAAGGGCCAAACACTAAAAGATCATCCATCAATACTTCTATACCTTTCTCATCCAAGTCACAGAAAATTGACATCATGCACCATTGAAGATCGCGGGTGCACTACATAACCCAAAGGGAATTCTCCTAAAACTAAAATTCCAATAAGGAATCATGATTGTGGTCTTATCCTGCTCCTAAAAAAAAAAAGAATTTTATGGTAACCTGAATACTCGTCCAAAAAGCAAAAATATCAGTGGCCAGCTGTCCAATCCAACATCTGATCTAAGAAGGGTAAATGAAAATGATCTTTCATACTAGTAGAGTTTAATTTTTTGTAATAAATATATATTCATCACTCAGTGACATGTCTAGTGTGGATCAATTCATTTTCTTCATTCAGTAGTATAGTCGCCCCCTTTCTTAAGAACACAATGAATAGGGCTAACTTAGGCACCATCTGAAATAGGATAGATAATATCTGCATCAAGCAACTTCAAAATCTACTTTTTGAAAACCTTTTTAATAACAAGGTTCAATCACCTTTGAGGATCTGCCCATGGTTTATAATTTTCCACGATCAGGATCCTATGCATACATATCGAAGGACTAATACCCTTTATGTCTGCTAGAGTCCATCTAAAAGCTTTCTTAAAGTTCCTTAGAATGTTCATCAATTTTTTCTCTTGTGAGCTACTTAGTTCTAAGGATATGATTACCGGTAGTATAGATGATTTCCCCGAGTAAGCATACTTCAAATATTTGGGAAGTACCTTCATGTCAAGTTCTGGGGGCTCATCATTGGATGGAACAAGAGGTTTACAATTTTTTATGGTATCAAGTATCTCAAACCTCTCCCTAACTACTCTCGGGGTATCTTCTACCAGTATAGAAGATTCATTCATAACATCTGTAGAGTCATCCTCACTAAAATCTTGATCCACTGATTTAACTTCATAACTCTCTCGAAAGTGGATACTACACAAATAATCAATCAATCCATCCTATAACATGCATCTTCATTATAGTCAGAAGGAAGCTTCATAGATTTTAACACATTAAATGTTAGCTCTTGATCGTTCACTCTCATTATCAACTCTCCTTTCTACATGTGAATCATTGCTCTACTAGTGGCTAGGAAATGTCTAACTAATATGATGAGGATCTCTTTATCTTCCTCCATGTCTAATACAATGAAATCATTAAGGAAGATAAATTTATCCACCTTCACAAGTAAATCCTCAATATCTCTTCTCAGATAAGTGATTGAGTGATCGAAAAGCTGACGAGTTACAGTGGCAGGCAACATCTCTTGTAATCCCAACCTCTTAAATATGCACAACGAGATAAAAGTTTAATACTGACACCTAAATCACATATAACCTTCCCATAAAACTTCTGTCTAATAGCACATGGAGTAGTAAAGCTCCATGGATTCTTAAGCTTCTGAGGAAGCTTCTTTTGAATGATAACATTACACTCCTCGTTGAGTGCTACTATCGTATACTCTCCAAAGTTCCTCCTCTTATCAAGGATATCCTTCATGAACTCCACATAGTCGAGCATCTGCCCCAAAGCCTCAGGAAAAAGAATATTGATCCGTAGCTTCTTGAAAACTTCCAAGAATTGAGAAAATTGTTGATCTAGCTTTTATTTATAGAGTGTCGGAGGAAAAGGTGGTGGTGATCTTTCTAATTTATTCATATTGGGTGAGACTGGTTTCCTTAAATCCTTGGAAAGGTCTTACATCTGTCTTTCAAGTTTCGCCTTCTATTTCTCCACCTCAGAATTTTTTTGGACCACTTCCTCTCACTCACTTCCACTCCTTAACTTGATTGCCTTGACGTGCTAACTATTGTTTTCTTTAGGGTTGTTCTCAGAGTTACTAGGAAGAGTTTCTCTGGGTCGACTGCTAAGTGAGTTTGCATTCTATTCCAATTGGTTCTCAGTGTTCCCAATAACCATACATTGTCTTTGTAATTGGTTCCCCATTTACAAAACAACTTCCTCCCAAGCCAACTTCTTCTCCTAAAATTATTGGTTTGCATTAAAACTAGGAGGATAAGAAGGTCTCAGGTCAGAACTACGCTGATTGTTCCAAAGCTTAAAAGGGTTAGGTTGATTACTCTCCGATTATTGGTTTCCCGCACCTTGATTATTGATTATTATTCCAATTGAAGTTAGGGTGTTCTTCCAACTAGGATTGGAATAATTTGAATGAGTTGTTCGTCTTATTATTGATCACATTTAGGGTCTCAAGAGATGAAATGTTAGCATTAACTGGTTTTATGAATGAATTTTTCTCAATTTTTTATGATTCTTAAGGTTGGTTCATCCCAAACTAGTTTATCTTCCTAGATATAGTAGCTACCTAATTTAAACATTGTTCAATCAATTAAGATTCATAAAAAATCTTAAATAAACAAACATAAAGCACAATAAATGTTTTAAAATTAATAAATAAGTATAAACAATAAATTCAAACTTAATCGGAACATTCAAGTCTAAATTCAATTTAAGTTAACCTCAATTTCATAATGTCAAACTTAAATCCAAATCAAATTTAAAACTCACATTAAACTTAGATGTAATTCAAGTAAAATCCAATATTCAAAACACCTTAATCCATATCTATTTCAAAACTAAAATACAAACAATTAAATAAATTCCTTAGTCTACATAAATTTACATCCAAGTTCAATAATCAAATCACACATAAATTACAACCCAAATTTCTTATGAATTTATACATAATCTAATCCAAACTTCTCATAAATTGACCCGACCCGCAATTACGCAGTAATTTAACTTTCAAAAGATGACAAAAAATTTAACCCAATTTATTTAGCGACTAGTGTGCAAAATCAATGTTATAAAATTTAGAAAATAATTTACACACTAGAGGTACTATGCAAGTATACGTATCGTTTCAAGTAATACAGAATTTTTTTTAAAAACCAACATATCAATCCCACACGGAAGGTGTTAACTTTATGTATTTGATTCTAGTCTATTACTATCAGGTCTTAGTTTAGAATTTTTGAAAATTTTAATTTTCCTAAATTTACTAATTCACTATAAAATTAAAGTTAACAAAATGAACTAAAAACCAAATCTAAGGAGAGTAGATAAATTTTGAAAAGTTCTTATATAATAAAAATCCCTTCCCTTGTCATGAGATCATAATAAAATCAAATGTTTAGAAATTTTAACTATGATTTTGTGACAAATAGGAGCATAACTATTCTTTACTTCTTTCGATGTGTAAAGAGTATTGACTAATCTAAATATGGTTTCAGCATGTATAGTAGTGCTGGGTAGGTTCTAGTCTCTCACTCCTAGATTACCCACTGTGCCCTCTCTATAGGACCTTCTAGTGACCCTTAGTTCTAAACTCTAGACCAAATTGATAAGAGAATCTAGTCTGTCACTCTATAAAGATCAATTCAACGCCCATCAAATATTATCTTCCCATCTATTTGCACTCCCCCTCAAGAGACTGCCATGGCTCTTTCTGAAGTGAAGTGTGGTACTTACTAGTTGAAGAAATTGTAGCCCTCTTAGGTCTGTATGTTTCTCAAAAAAATTTTAACAAAATAAATGATAAGTTTGCAAAGTAAATGAAGAAGCAGTGAAAATACCATCACAAATTTGTGGAATAAAATGAAATTTAAAATAAAAAAAAATCAAAACCACCACTTGATTACTTCATATTGCAATGAGAAAGCAGAAAATGACTCAGAACAAATGGGTATAACAAAACAAAATATATTTATAAAACTCAAATCCAAAGTATAATTCTTAAAGAAAAAGATACAAATATTTAACTGAAATGTTTACCCAAGTACTCCTTTGAAGTTCCCTAACTTTTCTAACTCCACAAGACTCTTACAAGACTCACAATACTCTAGAAATCACAATGACTCGCACAAGCTCACTAAGAAGGACACCCACTCTAGGTGGGTGCCTCCCCTTCTCAAAATGACTCTAGAACTCCCCCTTGACATTTAGATATAATCCATATGTATAGAGCTTCGAAAATGATCAAGGGTTGCTTCAAACATCTCTTTAAAATTCTGCCTTATTCAATAAATCTTCTAGAAAAGAACTGTGGTGCATAGGCGCCAAACTGTCATGTCTAGGCGCTAGCCATAATCTGCATCTGACGCTTAGGGGCCAGCTCGAGTGATTTTGATAATTTTCTTTGGTTTGGCCCATTCTGCTCCTTTTTGATGTATTTTTTCTTATTTTTGATCTTAAACTCTTTTTCTTGCACCTAACCAAAGAAACATAAATTTCCTTTCATTAAAGCATAAATCCTTAAAAATGGGTATAAAATGTGCATAAAAAATAGGTAAATTTTGAGGTGGATAAATTCCCCAAAACTTAAATATTACTTGCCCTCAAGTAACACTATAACTTTAAAATCAAAATTGGTGGATTTATTTTCTTAGATAAATAAAAATTGCTTTAGAAATTTCATAGTCCAACTTGGAAGAATTTCTAGTAAAGCAGATGATATCTAAGGTATCAGATCATTTAGTATTAAATTTAGAAATACTGATTTTCTATTTAATTCAGATATAATTGAAATTTCCTCAAACTTTGAATTTTTAGAAAAATATTAATTTCAGAATTTATGACTTCTATATTGAAAATAATTTTAACTAATACTTTCAGAAATTAAGCAAAAGTTTGATTTTAAGTTTTCTTTCTTAGAAAGATTCAAGTTAAACCAAATTTTTAATTGTCATATTCCTAAAGGTTCTCCTCCCTTTTTCATACTTTTCTTTTCTTTTCTCCTTTTTTTTCTTTTTTTTTTCATTTACCTTTCCTTTTTCTTTCAAGGTCTTTTTAATCCTTAAATTTTTTTAGGTGAGGATTACTATATCTGGATAGACCTTTGATGATTTTGAATTTCAATATCTCTTCTCCAAAGTAAAAAACTTATTTTCTTTCCTTAACTTAAAATCTAATATAAGTTTTTGAAAAAAAAATTCATAGAATCTAAATTCGTTAAAAAGTATTATTCTAAAATTCTTTAATTTTAAAAAAAATTCAAAATTTGCTATTATAAATAATAAAATAATTTCCCTAATAATTTCTAATGAATATCTTAACTTTAGTTTCATCTTTTTTACTAACTTTTCTACTAAGTTTCTCTCTATCATATCTAAAAATCAAAAGTTTAGTATCTTAAGGATAACACCACATACCACATGTCATTTAAAAAGTGTCATCAAATTAAATACAGGCTATTGAGGACAAATAAAGTGAAGCTTTACAATGATTTTTCATTTCGCCAAACTTGATTTTAAACATGTATAACATTAAGTACATAAAATATAAGTAGGAAAAAAAATAGTTTAGAAATTATATCTATTACAAATGTCTATCAGGATAGAAAACATGTAGCAAAATGCAAATCTAAACTAAACATGTGAGAATGAAATTAACTAAGCAATAGTCTTAGTAGCATAATAGGAATCAGCGTAAGAATATAAAAAAAGTACTTCATGGTTTTCCCTCTTTAGTAGCCTAAGGTCTAGCCATAGAATTTTCCTGTTGACTATTCCTAGAAAACTAGAAAAGGAACCCTCACATTTAGAAACTCTAAACTCTTCTGTGCTCAACTTGAAGTTCTATATACTGTTCCTAACTTCTAGCACTTAGTAGATGACACCACTATAGAGAAAGCTCAAGGGGAGTCCCCATAGGACTGCTTGGCCTTAAGGTTGACCCTGGGTGTTGGTCTGGAGCTAGTTCACTCACTTGCACCCACTTTCACTCACAACCCTAAAACCCAGATTTGTTGACTTTGATCCCTTGATCTTTTGGGAAACTCATGTAGACGGTCCCCTAGACCCACTGACCCTAGGCTGGGGTTTAGCTAAGACCAGTACATAGAGGACTCAAATGGGTATTTCATTAGTCCATAGCTCATATAAGGTGGCTTGCACCTTAATTCTACCAAAATATCTAATTTAGCCTTTTGCCACCAAATCCACCAAAATTACCTAAATGCCCTTGAAACCCTAAATTTGACCAAAATTCCCAAATTCATCCAAAATACCCAAGATTATTCAAAAATCATCTCAAATCATTTGAAACTACCAAAATATCCCAAAACATCACAAAAATTCCGAAATTACCAAAATTCAAATTTGCCAAAATTACAAAAATATCCTTGGTAGCCCAAACTTTCCCAAAACCCTCAAAATCAATTCAAATGTCCTCAAAACCAATTTAGATGCTTTAATTAAACCCAATTTGGCCAATTTGACCACTTTGACCAAAAAACCCCAAATTATATTAAAAGGCCAAATTTCTCCAAATTCACCTCACATACCCATCAATTTGGCTCCAATCCTCCCAAACTTCAATTCTAAACTCAAATCCATCTTTCATATGATTAATTCAAACCAAATTCAAGCTTAATTGACCCATTATTTTAGCTCAATGTTGATCCAAGTCAAACCCCCAATTTTGACCCTATCGCTTAACCCCACCAATGCCCCAATTTGAATCCTAAATTCTTCCTAACAATCCTACACATCAAATTGGACCTTCAATTGGCCTTGGTCAAGCCTCAATTTCACTCAATTTCAACCCACATTCAAAATCCCCAAATTTGTCCCAAATTGGCAATGTCTCCAAATTCCACCAAATTGAATGCCCTAACCCAAAAATTGACACCCAATTTATGTTGAAAAACTCTTTATGACATTCCTCTAGACCATTTTGAACCATCAATTTGGGCCTAGCCCAACCTTAGCCTAACCTAAACCCGAGTCTAACCCAACACCTCTAAATTGACTAAATGCCCAAAATCCTCCAAATTGAACCTCCAAACCAATTCAAAATCACTAGATTCAAAATCACCCCAAACCTTTTCAAAACTTCTTATGACAATCATCTACACCAAGTTGATCAATTAATTGAGCTCAATGTCATGGTTAGCCTAACCCAAACTCAACTTCTAGCCATTTTGACCCAAATTGAACCCCTTCACCAAAATTGACTTAGCCATGCCAAATTCACCAAATTAATATCACCACATCCACCATTTGGACTCTATTGACTATCCTAAATCCACCTAAACCACCTAGGTGAGCTATGGATCAATGGCCCTTGATTTAAGGGATCTTAACCATATTTGGGCCTTATTTGAAAATACTTTGCCATCATCACTTGCCATTGGGAGTAAACCATAATTAACTCTCCCCTGACCTTCCTAAGCCAAGAAGTGATTAAATCCTAGCCAGCCACCTCCTCTGGCGCCAGAAACAACCACCCAAACGAGCCCCCATTGGACAAAACTCAAAATTAAAGTCACCTGAGCTGGCCAAGTCTGATTGCTCACTATATCTCTTCATCCCTCCACCTTAGCATCAATTTGCACCCACCAATTGACCCTGGTGGCCAACCCAAGCCTTTCTATTTAATCAGCCAGCTTAAGAAAATCGTAGGGGAACCTCTGCCAAAATCTCACCAGAGACTCTCCAAGCATTCCTAAGATCAAACCAATCATCTTCCCCCAGCCAACAATCTTCCCCCTTTGGTTCCCTCTATGAAAGTTCAATTTTGAGCTCAAAATTAGGTCAAAATCAGGACATTCTTCTCCACAACTCCACAGTGAACCAAAATCAAATTAATTGTGCACACACCATGTCCACAATGAAAGGAGTTGATCTCCCACAAAAGCCCCCTCTCAAACAGCCTCTAATCGAGTTTGATCAAAGTCATAGCTAGACAATTCACCAGGGCACAAGAATTCATCTGAAGTTTTGTTGGACTCAACCAAAGCTACCACAACCATTTGATTGAGGCCTTCCCTCTCAGACAAAGGTATTGAGCTCTAACCCTAGCCCAAGCTTCTTTTGATTCTCCATTTGTAATGTTTTGATATCATAGTTGATTAACCGTATAGATGTGTTCGTCTTGAGTAGATGAAGGTTTAGAAACAAACCCCATGCGATTTGGTTGAGTCTAGGCGAAGATCTTAGGGTTTTAATATGAACAGTTCTCTAACTAAGTAATTTGGAGAAGATAACGGGGAGCCGTCCAATCACGCGTTTATATAGTCAACAAAGGAGATCAAGCCAGATGAACATTTAGAGTATGGTGAGGAAAAGGCGGGCCACATGGCAGCTGAGGTGGATGGCGACATTGAATGGCGGAGCGCCGCGTGTGAGCTCGGAGCCGTCGTAGGATGAGGTGGCGTCTCGTGGATAAGTAGAAAAATATGGATTTTCTTAATTTATTTTAATACCCGAACTTCAAAAGTCCATATATTTCTCTAGAAAAATCATAAAAATAAAAAAAAATATCAAAAAATACCCTCTTGCTCAGTAGTGAACAAAAGAGAATAATGTGGACTAAAAATAAAAATTATTTGCCAAGTATATGATTTTTAATTAATTAATTACCCTCTGTGATATTTCAATTCTCACTGACTAAATATGGCTCGCCATGGCTTCAAATATGGCTCACCATGGCTTGAAATTTCTAAGGTTTATTCGTCATCATAGAGGGGATGTTATCTGATTTTTCCAGGTTAGAAGGCATCTCTATGCTTCTAACCCTAATTTTCAAGCTGGGGTGGCCATTTTGGCTTATTTTAATTATACAAATCAAATTATCATTTGAAAAATTATGAGGATAATTTTAGTATGTTTTTTGTGGTCAGAGAAGTATAGGAAAAAAATTATGATGTTTTGAATTATTTTATACATTTCTATATTTAATCAATTATATACACCTTGTGTTAATTTATGTAAATTATATACTTATAAAAAATTAACAAAATTAATTCCACATTGCGCATAAAAATCATATTTACTTATTGTAAAAATTCAAAAATTATTTGGCTTAGTTTATGCACTAAAATTGATTTTTAAAGAAACTTTGTATTTTTGTACAAAAATAATTATAATAAATTAAATAAGCTTAGAAAAATCATGAAAAATTGTTTTCTGAGTTCCTTGTGATCAGGGGCATTTAATAAAAATAAAATCTATTTTTTTTGAAAATATGTCATTTTCAAAGTGTATTTTGAATTAAAAATAATTAAAATAATCAAAATTTTCAAAAATACAATAAACGATTCAAAATGTTTACGCTTCTCCTGATCACTTAGAATTCATTAAGATATTTTGTCTTAATTTTTCTAAGTTAAAAATAAATTTAAAAGCTTAAAAGTGAATTTTACTTATTTTCTCATTAAAATAATTATAATAAATAAACTAAAAAATTATAAAAATACAAATTTTGTTGAGTTTTCTGAACTCAGAGAGGTCTAATAAAAATATAAAAATAATTTTGGTAATTAAAAAATTATTTTCTATTTAATTAAATCATTGAAATTGATCCAAAATTAAATAATAATAATAAAAGTTTAATTAAAAAAATTATGAAATTTTGCCTAAGTGCTTCTCTGACTCAAGAAAACCTTTAATATTTTTCTCATAAATAAAAAAAAAAATATTTTGGATAGTTAAATAAATCAATTTTGAAAACCCTATTTCCTGAACTTAAAAACACAAAAGAAAAACCACATTATTCTCTTCTGATGTTTCAATTAGCTCATGGATATGCCACTCTGAATGCTCAAGTCATTTGAGTTGTGTTTAATGAGTTATGAGGTAAAGTACCCCATGAGAAAAATAGTCGTTTTAGATTTTGGTTCTTAATCAAAATTTAGGGTTAACTAAGGGAAAAATGAGAAATTTTGATCTTAATGAATATGATTGGATGATTGAAATACAGTGAGACTAAAAGGAAGAAACTCACTCACCACATTTGCACAAAATCAACAAGATCATAATTCTCCTAACCTTCATGACTTGGAAGTCAACTAAGATCAAATGATTCTTAAGTGATGGGCTTAAGATAGAAAAGATGATAATTTACTTAGCTTGAGCCTAAGATTGATGATGATGTGATCTTTTAATAAGAATACATATCACTTAAATCAAAATTTTGATAATCACCATTCCACATATCATAATTGTTAAAGGCTTAGTAGTGACATAGGCTCGATATCTACATTGAATTGATCAGATCTTGAAGATAACATGGTTTGTGATTAACAGCTTTAAACACTACAAGCCTAACTTTAATTGAGGGCACCACAATCTTAAATGACATAAACTTGCCTTAGGGGCACCCACTCACATAACTTTTAAATGAAACATCAATTGATTAATTGGGTATCCTATCCATGGAATAATTAAATTGTCAAGTTTCATTGAGCAACGGGATAGTCACACTTCAACCTCAGATGATTAATGAAATAATATGATAAGTACAAAATGAACTCGGAATATTTCAAGAAATCTTCAAAGTGGTTCAGGGTCATGCCTCGAGCATTTTGAAATCTATTGGACATTCTGAAGGGCAAATTGGACTTGCCATATTTTTGTTCTAAAACCATTACTAGGATCTTCTGAGATTCAATAAAGTCACAACTTGGGGTTTGGTAGCTAAACCTTCATCTACTCCTGCAATTTAAATTTCATGCAAATGTATATACATGTCTTGCAAGTACTAACCTTTATGGTGGAGGAACGAGAAGAATCGACAGGTACACTTTTAAATTATTGCATTTATCTTTTTGTACTTCTTGCCTCGAGCTTGCATGCTAAACAACGATGTCACCCTGCATGAAAACTAAAACTGCTTGGATAGCCATAAAACCAAAACCAAAACTAAAAATCAATCAAGATAAAATTTACCCAGACGACATTCAAAATATATGACAATTCAAAATTTAATCACAAACAAAACAAAACAAAAATTGCAACTAAATTAAAACATCTCTATCGGATGATCGGGAATCCCTTGGAGGAGGTAACCTACGGTTGCTAACAAGATTTCCCACGGTCTAAATGAAAGTATGAAACTCATTAAGTTGAGTTTAGTAAATTCATTTGGACTAAGTGAATCCAAAAGAAAATAGTGGTGCCAGAATGAGAGAATCGTAGGATCGTAACCAGTGTCGCTCTATTCAACTTTAATATGCCCCATAACATTTAAATAACCATGACTCTCAGAGATATCTGATTTGAAATTATAACTTGACACATTAGAGAACCTAAATTTGTCGCGACGAGGAGCTTGGAGCTAACATTGTGGATAACATGACCATCTTCAACAACAGAACATGTCTACATCAGCTAAACCATTCTTTCTTTAGAATTAAATAACCAAGCCGTAGGACTTCGAGGTGGTTTGCTTATGCAACATAAATCCTCAACTTTTCTTTAGGCTTTTGTATAGATTTGCTGTGCATTTTAAGCCCTAACTCGTCTTAGAATTCTGAGGTTGTCGTTCGTCACGACCTAAATCCTCATATCTTCCAGGATATTTGTGTGATCGTTTCATACTAATGCAAGCCTTAGTTAAAAAAATTGACAGGATGAAACATTTAAATATTTCTCTCAAAAACTAAAACCAAACCATAGGGTAGCTTGGGAAGTCATCGAGGTTCTCCTCCGGATCTATGGCATCCCCTAGTCTCCTTCTTTGGATTCCAAAACAAAATGTTTCAAAGTTGAGTCATTTCCCTTTCACACCTCTTTGTCCGACCTCGTTGAAAAGTTTTATCCTTTTGACCTCTTTGAAGATAATATTCTCTGATTTTTATCGAGAGTTTTCTTAGATGACTTCGGTTATCTAAGACGTAATTAACTATAGGGGCTTGCCCTTATAGGAAGCTTTTCCGAACCCAGCTTAATATAAACCCTATTTAGTTCTTCATATTAAATATGAGAACTTATCGGCTTATAAATAAAAAAGGTTTTCGTAGACCAAATAGATGTCATATATTTCTTAGTTTATTTGATCAAGCCTCACTCTCAAATCTTGTGTTTATCTTTTGTGATAGATACATGGCTTGAGGTATAGTTCTATTTCATTTAAATTATGAAGGATATGTGATCAGTTTGATTTTATATTTTTCTAAACTTATATTTATATGTAAATTAAATGCCTTTCCAAAGAGGGAGATGTGATTTCATCTTTTAACTAATCACATATCACTACCTTACTTCCAATTTCTAACGGAATCACTACACTGATAAATTGGATACTTTCCATGAATTTTATATGGTTATCCACATGGACAAGATTGCCCCTGTTAAGTTTGGCCGCGAACACCAACCTCAGGCATCACTTTATCCCAATAAGTATGCTCCTATAACCTCATCAAGTTGGTTGGTTCATGACTCCTACTAAATGAAAACAAGGTCAGAGAAAAGAAATAACAAAATTCAGATGGAACTATCACTGTCCAAACTCATGATGTCTCCTGTAAAACTCAAGTTCAGTTAAGAGCTAAGTTGTTGTGGACTCATCAATCCAACCACTACAAGAGAACATATACAAGTCCAGACATAATAAGAAGTTATTGAATCACCACCCTCATGACACACAAAGATCAAATCAAATCACTAATAATCCAACCATCCACTAACAACAATCAAATTGATCAATTCACACTAAAGTAAACACAATAAAACACAAAAAACCACAACTCATAAACATACTAAATCAAATAACACTGATAACCATGGGTTGCCTCTCACAAAGCACTTAGTTTAACATCGTTAGCCCAATTTCTTCCCAGATCAAATTTCCATTTAAGTGAACACCGATAAATATCCAAATAATTTCCACATCCTCAGATTTCTATTAAATCCTCAACTTTTTATTTATTTTTTAACTTCTCAACTTGACTCCAATTATTGTTCCTCAGGTTTCTTTCTAGATCCAATAGTTTTCTACTGGTACTTTTAATTTGCATATTAATATCATCCTTAAAATTTATAAGAAATGGATCTCTATATGATAATTCTAGGTCCCATAAATTTTTAGTTAGATTCTCCATAGATGATTCAGATTCTGTAACAAATTCCACTGGGATATTCTTCTGTCTCAGGTTATCTTCTAATTCTAGCCATTGGTACTGAGTAAATGGTGGAGGTGGTCTTTCTATAGTTGAGGAAATAGGTTTCTCTAATTCCTTAGAAATTTCTTTCATTGGACTTTCAATCTCCTTATCCTCATTTCTCTACTCAAAGTTCTTTTGAATCACATCATCCAATTCTCTTGTAATTCTTAGTTTGATTTCCTTATCTTGCTCATCAATTTTCTCCTTAGGGTTTATCTCAGGGTGACTAGGTCAAATATCTGGAGGATTAATATTAGTTGAGTAAAAAATTTAGCCCAAGGTGGTTTTCTATATTCCTTATAGCAGCCTCTTGACTTTTCAACTAATTTTCCATTTGATAAACAACCTCTTCGATATTGTAGGTTAGAGTTAAATTCAAAAGAGAACGAAAGTCCAAAGTTATTGTTATTCTGATTATGCCAATTACCTAAAGGACCATCTTGAGTGTAATCCCATGATTGGTTTCCTCCTTCCTAACTGTTATTCCAGTTAAATTTGGAAGGATTCTCCCAACCTGAGTTGTCATAATTGAAATAAGAGTAATTTGGGTGATCGTTTATCTTGTTGATATTTTCAAAAGAGTTAGTGTTAATCTTTTGTCCAAATGAATTTTCTAATCGACTAAAGGTTTATGTGGTTGACACATTACATAATGATCTAATTTTCTTAAAATATCTTCAATCTTAGAAGCTAAATTATTCAGTATATCATCTGCATAATAATTCATAATTTATACAAAAACTTGTGAAGATCTTTTATATTTCCTAATCCTCCTAACAGTTCTCTCTATTTCGAAGTTGTATAATTTATGGTCTGCAGCTCCTGAATTACGTATACAAATTTAGAGACTTAACTAATATGATAGATATCAAACACGTTAAACATTTTTGGTCTTCTAAGTATATATTATTTTTTCAGGTTTTGCAAAAATTTTTTTATGTTTTTATAATTTTTGAAAATAAATAAGTTCTAAAATTAATTTTTAATTTTCCTAAAATGAATCTACAGTTCAAATAAAATTTCTAAGTCAAAAAGTTCCGTTGCTTCTCCGACAACATCATCAAAAACTTGATACGACCATAGTGCTACACACAAATTCAAGTCAAGTTCCCAACAACGATGCCAAAAAATTAACCCGACCCGCAATTACGTAGTAATTTAACTTACAAAAGATGACAAAAAACTTGACCTAATTTATATTTAGTGGCTAGTGTGCAAAATTGATATGTTATAAAATTTAAAAAGTTATTTACACACTAGGAGCACTACACAAGTATACGTATCGTTTCAATTAATATATAGTTTTCTTTAAAACCCCAGTATCGATCCCAGAGGAGAAGGTGATAACTTTTAATATTTGACTCAGAAAAACCTTTACTTTAAACAGTAGAATATAATCTAGGAAAATATGAAAGTAATTCAAGTATAAAATACAATTTACTAATAACTTTGAGTACAACTTATAAGTAAATGCAGAGACTTGAAAATAACTAAAATTAGAAAATTCAAAATATTTAAAGAGATTCAATGTAGATTTCAAATGTTTAGAAATTTTAACTGTGGTATTGTGACAAATAGGAGTATACTTATTTTTACTTTCATGGATGTGTAAAGAACATTGACTAATCTAAAGATGGTGTTGGCATGTATAGTAGTGTTGGTTAGGTTCTAGTCTCTCACTCCTACATTATCCACTATGGCCTTTCTATAGGACCTAATAGTGACCCTTAGTTCTAAAATCTAGACTAAATTGATAAAAGAATCTAGCCTGTCACCCTAGAAACATCAATTCTACTCCCATCAAATCTATCTCCCTATCTATTTGCACTTCCCTTCAGGCGATCGCCATGGCTCTTTCTTAAGTGCAGTGTGGTACTCACTAGTTGAAGAAATCTTAGCCCTCTCAGGTTTGTAAGTTTCTCAACAAATTTTAATAAACCCAATGGCCAGTTTGCAATGTAAAAGAACCGGAGAAAATACCATTACAAATTTATGGAATAAAATGAAAATTGAAACAAATCAAAACCACCACTTGATTATTTCATATTACAAGGAGAAAGATGAAAACTACTCATAATAAATGCGGATAACAAAACAAAATATATTTATAATACTTAAATCTAAAGTATAGTATTTAAAGAAAAAGATACAAATACTTATCTGAAATGTTTTCCCAAGTACTCCTTTGAATATCCTTGACTTCTTTGACTCCACAAGACTCTTACATGACTCACAATACTCCAAAAATCACAAAAACTTACACAACCTCACTAACAAGGCCGCTCACTATAGATGGGTGCCTCCCCTTCTAAAAAAGACTCTAGAACTCCCCCTTGAAGTTTAGAATTAATCATTATGTATAGAGCTTCGAAAATGACCAAGGTCTGCTTCAGACATCTCTTCAAACTTCAACCGCATTCAATGGATATTATAGAAAACAACTGTGACGCCTAGGAGCCAAAACTGCCGCGCCTGCGCCTAGGCGCCAACCATGATTTGCATCTGGCGCCTAGGCACTAGTTCGATTGATTTTGACAATTTTCTTTGGTTGGACCCATTTTGCTCCTTTTTGATGTATTTTTGCTCCTTTTTGATGTATTTTTGCTCATTTTTGCTCTTAAACCTTTTTCTTGCACCTATAACCAACAACAAACAAAGTATCTTTCATTAAAGCATAATATCCTTAAAAATTGGTGTAAATTGTGCATAAAAAATAGGTAATTTTCAGGTGGATCATAAATCCAAACCTAAAGTCAACTCAAAATGATACCTAAAGTCACATTTACCTCAATCCATTTAAATCAATCCACATTCAAGTTGAAATTAAATCTAATCAAAATCCCAATTTAATTTTAAACTCAAATCTAAACTATTTAAAATTCAATCCTGCACTTAAACCGACACCTAAACTTACACACTTAAACTAAAACATAAATTTAAACCAAAAAGATACCCAAATCTAATTCTAATCAAACTTTAAACCTATTATTAAAATCAACATCAACCTAATACAAACCCTCTCTTCTTTTAAACTCAACCAATAGCCAAATTGTCTCATAGCAAAGCTTTTCCACCAAATCCAGCCATCAAACCAAGATAAAATTCCACTGAAATATTAGCTAAGTCCAACCCTAAATCAAACAAAACCTTACCTAGCCCTTCTTATAAAACTAAAATGGCAAAAAATTACTCTTCATTAATAAAAAATCCACTGGCACATTCCCATTCATTTTCTATCCATCACCCGAGGTCTCCTCCACTCCCTCGTGCAACTAGCTAGATGTAGCCGTCCTTCATTGGCATAATAAAGGAGCTACAAGACTCTTCATTCTTGTGATTAACTAGAAGAATATAGTAAGAGAGCAGCAAGTGAATCCTGAAGTTTCCTATAGAATTCCAGAGTCCCCATGAACTTTCATTATTTTCATTACCTCCGGACGACCCCTACAACCTTGCACCACCACTCTTGAGCCAATCCAAAGTAGTCCCCACTTTCCTAATCCACAACCTAATATATTGATCAGAAGCCTCTAAAAGCTTCAATGAGCTACTAAACCTCTTCCCCAAACATTTTCCCTTTGGATTACCCTCCACACTATCTGTTAATTAAGGCAAGAGCACCTGTTCGATGAAACAGAGCATAGAGTGATTGAAGCTTGTTGTTGTGCAATTGGAATTGTTCATGAAACTTAAAGAAGGATTCTAGAGCTGTTGCTTAATTGCACAACCTTGTCATTGAAGGTACTCCTTCAAAAATTTGCTTGAAGGATTCAGTAGTGGTTTTTTGTGAAAGAAATGTTAAAACCATATGATTTCAATTGTTAGATATTTATGGTTTTAGTGGATGATTCTTTTGGCTCTTGTAGATTTTCATTTTAATCTCTTGATCTTTTGAGTCAGGTTGATTTTTCTTGGTGTGTTTAGTCATCGTCCCGTTTAGGATACTAAATGGATTACAATCATTCTAATGGTATGGGAATGGATGCTTCTGATTCGATTCAACATATGCTATCCAACCCAAGATGCACTCTGTAGTTCCTCTCATGATTGATAGTCACTACCCATCAAATTAGAAAGAGCCACTGGTCTTAAGTGGCAAATCCATGCACATTGCATGGCTGTCGTGTGAATTTTTTTTTGTTTTTTAATAATTTTAAAAAAATGATTGAAACCTTTAAAAAGTCTTAAAACTGAAATAAAAATAAAAATCTAAAAGGAAAATTACAACCTTTTCACAAATTTGAGTAGAATATAATGAAATGAGCACTTAACAGTGAAATCAATTAGGAATAACCCAATTAAATAGTTAGGTTTAATCTTGTTTAAATTAAATAAAAATTAATTAGAAAAATACATAATAAAAATATGAAAATGTTGAAAATGACAAAACACACCTTAAAAAATTTATCCTAATGTCAAATTATGATTAATTGGTGGATTTTGTAATTTCTTTATAAAATTCATGGTTAATTTTAATTTTCATAAATAATTAATGAAAATTTAAAATTTATTAATTAAATTAAATTTAGAATAATAGAAGAAGATGTAATAACCCATTAGCTTTAATTGCTCGATCATCATGGCTTAATTAAGTGCATAAAAGGGGTATGAGTACAGCTATAATTTCAAAAAATTGTTTAATAACCTTCTTCTTTATAATTCTTAAAAAGAAACTTTGAAACTCACATGATCACATTTAATTCATTTAATTAATATTAAAATAGAAAGTGAAACATGAATTGGACTAAAATTGAATAATTAATTATGGGGGAGGTAAATTTATAATCTAAAAAAATTATATGTCTACCATCTCTCTCCCAAAAAAACTTTGATCATTTCATTCAATGATGAAGCTCAGTCATTTGTACTTAAACAACCATTTGAGCAAAATAAGGTCTAATTGAAATGTTTAATTGTGAGAATGATAATTATATAATTTCCAAAATAGCACAATAGTTCTCTCACCCCAAAATTTTCATAACTCACCCATTCAAACTCCAAAATTGAACCAAATTTTAACCAGTTAATCAATTCAATAAAATGAAGACAATAAATCTAAGTTTTTATAATTTTAAATTAAAATTAATTTAAATAATTAAATATTTAAAGTAACTTATTAATTAATATTAAACTAATTTGAACTAAAATTACCCTAAAATTTATATGTTATGGTTGGAATCCCATTCCAAGCACATTTTAAGATTTCATGAAGTTTAGGTATCATTTAAATTTATTTTGAATTTAAATTTGAAAAATATGATTAAAATTTAAGGAATTATATAATCAAATTTTAGTTATAGAAAAATATCTACAAATAACAAAAATGAAGAAATTTTCATATTTTTTGTATAAATGGATTTATGAACTCCTTAAGCACTTTTCTTAGTGGTTTTGGTGATTTATAAGCCATTATATCACTTAGATATTTATTTATAACATGTAAGCATAGATAAATAATTTAGTGATGTCATACTAATTTAAACAAAAAAAATAAAAATAATAAAAGAAAACAAATGAAACACTTTAAAGCATTAAGAACTTGAATTCAACCATCAATTTGGTAACATTTAAATATAAAATAATCTACAATATCAGAACTCAAACATAAAGGCCTTATATTTGAATTGATGCATAGACCTCACACATATAGTAGATGGTTTGTTAGGACACCAACCTTAATTTTAGGTTAGGTTATCTTTGATTGTTATTGTTTATTATGCTTGTAGTTTACCATGCTCATTTTGTCATGATTACCTACTAGAATTATGAGGTTAGGGTGGCTTGCTTTGCTAGTTTGGATGTTAGGATAATTAGTTGCTTTTTGATATTCATTTTTTTCATGAGGTCATGCTCTGTTGGACAACTACTAAAAATTATAAATAAATGTAATTGCATGCTTTTTTTACAGGTGCTATATATAAAATCCCCCAAAGCATGGTCTACAAGATGGTGGGACTGGTACTTCAGCGTAGTGTTAGGTCTAAATAGTGTTTTCGTGATGTTTGCTTGTGCATGTTGTGCCTTTTATGAGTACTAATACTTTTCTATATACATAAAAGTAAACATAGGGTTGGGTTTTATTTTCCTTACTATTTAGTTTAGGGTTATGATTCAATCTTTTTTCATTGGCTATGGCTGTCCAGACTATCTCAAGTGGGACCTGCAAGATGTAAGAGTGAGATATTGAAGCAAGAATGAACCCAAACAAGTTGTCAGAGTGAGGAAAGACTTTAATGTTGACATCAACTTTTGATGTCTCACATGTTGGATGTTCACTTTAAAGCTACATGACCATACATCATTCATACGTAACATCTTGTAACACAAGACATCCTTGAAGGCTCTCAGATGCACGTCTAGGGCATGAAAAAGAGAAACTTGGTAGCGTACCTACACCAAGCTATTTTTCTGGAGCACTTGCACCCAAAGTACGCACCCCCACACTTATAGTGGCCCTCCATTCCAACAAAACATAGACATTAATGCACCCACGCCAGGAGACTTGTACACCCACATCTGTCTAGGTGAAGCCGCACTAGGATAATGGTCCCCTGACGCTAGGGTTTTGGCTCCCCCATAAACAATACCTAGCCTACCCACTTTAAAATTGTGATCATCCTATTGCCTGCATACAAAGGTGCTAGTGCCCCCAAACCAGCCGTCAACCAGTCTAACAAAAACATTTGAATTTTATCTGCAATAGGTTAGCTTAAAATGACAATTGGATGGTTTTTTATGTTGCCATTATCCTAGGGCCAATAGGGAGCTTCCAAGATAGAAAATATCCATTTTCTTATGGCCACTTGAAATAAAAAAATTAACCAATGTGGGGGAAGGAGATATACATTCTCGTTCCTTTAGGTTGGAGGAGGTGGAGTGGATTATTCTCATAGTGTGAAATGTATTGTGAGAGAGTGGAGAGCATTCTTAGCACTTGAAGAGAGAGCTCTTAAGGAGAAGAAAATCCTAAGGATAAATTGAGGCTTTCCTTCTCATTTTCCTTCCATCTTCTTCCTTTTTTTCATTTTTGTCTTTCACCACATTTTTATTTATTGATAGCAAAGAGAGGAGTTTCTATTCTCAAGAGTTTCTGGAGGAATAAGTAGTTCATCTACTTCCTTACACAAAGAAGTATGTGGACAAGGAAAGAATGAGTCATCAACCATCGCAGTGGTGAGAACTCTTCTAAACTTCTTTTTTCTTGTTAGAAAACTTTTAAACTGATGTTAGTGAAAACCATTAGGTTAGGTGGCCTTTTCATTACTTTTCCAACATTTCATGAGTGTTTCTCCAGAGCCCTATCCTTAACCTATGATATTCAGAATTGTAGTAATCCGGTGTTTGCCTTTGGTGGCTTTATCTTTTGATGGACAAGGTGAAGCCTTTTGAACCTATATAAAGATGAAGTTTGTTTGATCCTTCATTCTCTACATTATGAAGATTAAGCTCTATAGAAAACTCCTCCTCCATGGAAAACTTTTCTTGTTATGAAGATTTTTCTACAAAAAAAAGTCTCTGTGTTCTTTCCAATAAAATGAAGGTATTTCTTTTTATCACCATTTGTGATAATATGTTGGTATACCTCGCCATCTCTGAGCCTAGAACAATGAGCGGTCGTTAGGAAAAGTTTATTTTGGCAATATGTGTACTTATGTTCATTTGAAACATGCACATATATGCATTCTTATGTGCATTTGACATTTTGAAGTATGACTTAGAATGTTTGAAATATCTCATAAAATAATTTTTTTTTGCTTTGCTTATGATTTATTGTTATGAAGGCATATGAAATGATATTTTATGTCATATTTACGGACTTAATTTTAAGCACGTGTGAAAAGTATGTATTTCTTGATGCTCACATCTTAAATCTATGTGTGCATGAAAGTTCATTTTGCATGGTGCTTACTAATTCACATTGGCCATATGTGTAAAATTTCATTTTTTTATGAGTGTGTGTTTAGGATTATGCTAGGAAAGTTGTGTGTTGTTTAACATAACAATTTGGAAAATTTGCATTTGGACATAATGTAAATGTAGCATTTCCTACATTTTTATTTGTATGCTTGACATTAATATCTTGTGCATATGTCATCATATGCCCATAGTGAATACCCGCTTAGCACATATGGAGATAGCTAGTTCACCTAACACTAACCGATCTGTGCATATGTCATCTTATGCCCATAGTGACTACCTACTTAGCACATATGGAGATAGCTAGTTCACCTAGCACTAACCGATCTCATATATCATTTTGAGCTAATCTTACTATGTACTATATGATTCTACTATGATATCTTATCGATGCATGCACTATCACTTCACCTAATATGAATGTGCACTACAGAGATACTTGTATTCTTTTTTGGCATGATCCTTTACCTTGAACAATCATGCTGAATAGGCAAGTCCTATGTGTTTATACACATTAATTGGTGCTTTGCATAACACTAATACTGAAATCATTTTTTTTAGTTAATTATGTTATCTAATACATAGATAGAGCATTCATATCCTATAAAACCATTTGGCATATTGATTACAATTACTTACACCTAGCTCAAGAAATCGTGCTACACTAAATCATCTTACATGTTTGCATTATTGTATCTAAGTTCGCTTTTGATGAAAAATCATATTTTGTTAGATGTGTGACCTAATGTCTATCATAATTCCTTATTGAGTATTGTTTTCTAGATTATCTCAATGAGGAAAGTGAATTATCACCTTGTGATCAACAGGTGTTTGAATGTGTCATGAATCCAATAGATTTAGCATGCACCACTTATGTCCGATTTTAAAAATAAATTTTTGTTTTCATATTATTATTATCTATAACATTTTAAAATATATTTTTTAATTAAAGCATCCATAATCTAGACCATTAATGAGGTCAAGCTTTAAAAGTTATTTTACTTTAAATCATCAACTTATAAGTCATGCAAAATAGATCTCTTGAAGCTTCATGATTGGGCCATGGAGACTGACTCCATTAAAATCATGCACCAGCCTTAGCCACACATTTTTTACACACATATGTGCATTTGATTAGGTCACCTTATTCTAGATGCTTATTTATAATAGAGTAATTTTTAGTTAAGATTTTTATATGTCTGACTTTTATTCGTTGGTTTGAGCCTAGCCAGACCTTTTATCTGTTGTGTTTTTATCTGTTTACTTAGTGTAAAGTTTGCACGTTAGTATGTTGGGGGCAATCTTTCTTCAGGGAACCATATCCAACTGTGTGAAGTAATCATAATTTGAACTGATGTCTTTTCTGTAGGCGCTGCTCTCCTCTTCTAGGGCATGACTAACTATACGATTGCATTGTAAAATTTATGCTAATTACTTATAATGTGGTTGAGTCTTTTTGAATTCTACATGTATTTTTTATTAGAGTCTCTAGCTTTGAATCTGGATTAGAAATAATATACGAGCATGGGTTCAAAGGTGCTTGATGTGTGGAATCGTGTGATGAGGACAAGAAATAGTGTGTTTATGACTTGTATCTTCATTCCAAATCCATTTTATTGTATAGACATTAAGATTAAGCATGTATATGTAGAACTAGACCACTTTCTTATTTTTTTGGGATATGTTTCCAACCTAGTAGTGTTTAGTCTATTTTATTTATGCTGATTTTTTCCTTACACAGAGTGACAAATTCTTATTTTGTTCTACTTGTGGTTTGTCTAGGCTATTTGCACATCCACTTTGGCTTATTAGGGAAGAATTTTTTTTAAAATCCTGATAATAAAAGATTTATCCTAATTAAAATTTAGGATTAAAATTGAATAAATTTTAAAATCAACACTTTACCTTTTGCTTTAAATTTTCTACGTGGCCTTCATATTAGATTTAAAATAGTTCTGCATGCATGGACATCTTCTAAGTAATGTTAATAGGGCATTTACATTAATGAATGCTTAAGGAAAGTGCATCATATCTCCATGTCTTAGGAGGAGCATTCTTACTTCTTCAATCTAACTAACCAAGCATAAATTTATATGCTCAGAAGGTTGTCTAGAACGCAAACATGGTGTATGTTCTTTGTAGGATGATTTTGTCTTTGTAGCTAGATCATTATTTTATCCTTCTTTCTAGTGGCTTCATGGCAACTTTCTTGGATGATAAAAGTATCATTTATGTAAATTTCATTGAAATAGGGTCATAAAGAAATAGAAGTTTCTTTCCTTTGACTTCAGGGCTACCAAAATCTCTTAGAAAAAGTAGCACATGAATTGCTGATAGGGGAAGACCTAGATTATTAATACCTTGGTATGATAGATCCATGGAGTTTTGACCTAGCTATCTAAATCATCTTAAAACTTCCTTCCTACTTATTTGATATATCTCCTTTAAGCCCATTATTTTCCCTTGACATGTCATTAAGGTCCTGATACACCAAAAGAATGTGCAATTTTATGTATACATTTTATTCTTAAATATAGTGATATTATACTTTAACGAAGGGTATTTTCATGTTTTGTTATAGGTATATTGATTTTAGACATTTGTAGCAAAAATGAGCAAAAATAAGAAAATTTGGAGTGAAAGGCAGTTTTTTAGCAAACTGGTGCCAAAGGTGCCAGAGGAGCCATTTTACAGAGAAGCGGCGCCAAAGGGGCCATAATCCAGAGAAGAGTGCAAAAATCCAGTAAAATGGTGCCAGAGGCGCTAGAAACGAATTTAGACAAATAGTGGCAGTTATTGACAATTTTTTAGAGGTTCTAGAAGGCTTCAAGTAATTCAAATGCCCCATCGAGTGGTTTAATATATCTAGAAAAATTGGAAAGGCTCTTGAATTAAGAGGTATGTCTGTTGGATGAAGGGATTTGTCTCTTGATGTGAAGAGGTGTGCCTCTTAGGAAAAAAGAGGGAATTTTGGATTTCTTTGAAGACAAGGCTGGTGCCCCTATTAAGAAGTCTAGAGAGTAATAGGGAGGCATGTGAAGTCTTGGAGGAGAGTTAGGTTTTGGAGAGGATTTTCTTCTATAGTTGTAAGAGGAGAGGGAATGTGAGATATTTCTTCTTTATTGCATTTCTAAGAGAGAATTGAGTGTGATTGTAAAGAGAGAAACTGCTTAAAGGGAACTTCAATGGATTTACTTGAGGAGGAGTGTGAGATAAGTTGTGTTCTTTTCTTTCTTTTGTTCTAAACTTGTTTTCATATATAAAATCCATGTTTTGTTGTATCATTCTCATAAATTCTGAGTAGTCTTCTTTATCCTTCTTCCTAGAATGAGATATGATTTTGTGAAGAATTAATATTGTTGTGCTAGGTTTTAAATGTCAATAAATTGTTATGATTTGAACTTTGATCTTCATTTACTTTTCAATCTGACCAATTGAAATGTTAAAATTTTTTGAGAAAAATAAAATCTGAAAGGGCTATGCTTCCAACAACAAGGTAAGAATCAAATTCAATTTCATTGATGAGAATGCAATCTATGGGGTTGAGTACGAGGGAAATATACTTTGATGGGTGTAGAATTGGATATTTTAGGGTGACAGACTAAAATCCCCAATTTGGTCGAGTTGCTTGGAAACTAAAGCAAAATTGTTAGCCCTCAGGGGAGGGAGAAGTTGGAGCTCTAGAGTGGGATATAGTATCCTCTCAACATAACCACAGATTTAGGGACCAAACTCTGGATTAGTCAATATTCTTTATTCACTAGATGGATAGTAAAGAATAGGATTGCTCCTAATTTTAAATGATTTTAATTTCTTCACAAACCATAAACTCATTGTAAAGGGGAATGATACATTCTTAAATTTGAACTCTTCATTATAAAATTTTATTTAGTCTTAATAAATTTAACTTTAAAGTTTAGAAATTAGTTTAGTTAACTTAGTTCTTTTAGCTACATTTCATTTAGCATACATTGAATTTACTTTAGATTTGTATTTCTTACTTAAGTTTTCTTAGTTTGAATATTGTGTTTTACATTATAACCATAAGAATTTTCATCTCCCTATAGGATCGATACTCAGGACTTCTTTAGAGCCCTTTATTACTTGAGCAATACGTATACTTGCATGATTATTAGGTTTGACAACTTAAAGATTTGAAAAGATAAAAATATTTATATTGAAGTGACTTTTATTGTGATTGATCTGCATATTTACTAATTGTGCTTTCGTGTGTGTGTTGTAGTATTGAAAGATATTTATTACGCATACACCAAAAACTGCAAATCAAGTTTTTGGTGCTTTTGACGGGGAGATAACAGCAAATTATTTTATAATTTAGAAGACTTTGTTTGAATTGAAAAAAAAAAATCATATAAGAAAAAAATGTTGTTTGATTATTATTTTTATATTTTAGTATGTTTGCTTTATTTAATTGCTTTTTGCTTACTATGTATGCCATAGTTTAAGATCTAAAGGTTTAGTACCTTACGATTTGGAACTAGAAAAAACTATTAGAAAAATTAAAAAACAACAAAAAGAGTTAGAAAGGTTGAACAAAATGACTTAAATAATTCAGGAATTGAAAATGAACATTATCAGAGACCTTGAAGAGTGATGCTAATCTTACAGCGGATGAAATTCACTTGAGTATACAAAACCTTGTTGTAGCTGCTAATTCATTTGAGCTTAAACTTGCTATTGTCCAAATGATATATAATAACCAGTTTGAGGGAACACCGACTCAAGATCCTAACTTACATCTTTTAGTTTTCTCAAATTGTGTGCTACATTTAAATATGATGGTGTTGAATGATGCCGTCAGACTTAGAATTTTTCTTTTTCATTAAGTGATAAAGCTGAGATGTAGTTAAACTCGTTAGCTCCTGGATCTATTACAACTTGGGGAGAATTATCACAAAAATTTTTATCTAAATATTTCCCACCATAAAAAACTGCTTAGCTTAGAAATGATCACATCATTTTGTCAGTTTGAAAGAGAATCAATTTATGAAGCTTGGAAAAAAATTAAGGATATCCTTAGGAAGTGTCCATATCATGTGTTATCAGATTGATTAATAACTTGGTTGATAATTCAAACTTATTAGTGGGATCACTTAGATCAATTATAGATGCTACGGCTGTGCTTCTTTAATGTCAAAACCTTTTGATGAGGCTTATTCATTAATTGAAGAGATAGCTACCAATAATTTTCAATGGCCCCCTAAAAGGGTAACTCCAAAAAGAGTAGCTAGTATTCATGATTCTGGTGCAATATCTAGTTGGCTGCTCAAATTACTGCAATATAAAAGAAGATAGATCAATATGAGATGAATTATTCTCAGACGCCTCTTGTGCTTGAGGAAAATTTATTGGGACAAATTATTAACTGCGATAACAATCAAACTAATAATACTTATTCAAATTATTATAATCGTGGTTGGAAAAATTACTTTAATTTAATTTGGAGTAATAATAAGTCTAATGTTGTAAATTTGCAATGGGGGAACAATCCTGCGAACCCATTGGGAAACTCTAACAACAAGGTAAATTTTAACTATAAAACTTATTATCCTCTAGGTTTTAATAACAATTTACAAGTAAGGAGAAGAAATTTTCAATGGAAGAATTGGTATTGCAAATGGGAGCACAATTACAAAGTTAAGGAACTATAATTAAAAACATGGAAAATAAGTTGGGATGTATTGCTACTACACTTACCAATAAACCTCCATGAACTTTGCTTAATAATGTTGAAGTAAATCCTAAAGATCAGAACAAAGAACAAATTAAGGCTATTCAACTGAGAAGTGGAAGAGAATTAGAAACAAAAGTTCAAAAAGAGATTGAAGTTGAGAAGGAAGGGGTGGAAAACGAAAAGCCTTGTGAATATTTTCATCTTGATTCTAATGAAGATTTTCTTTTTGAGTCAGAATATCCTATTAAACCAATGAAAATTACTTCAAACCACTGAAAATTACTGTAGAAAGACCACCACCTCCATTTCCTTAAAGATTGAAGCAGTATAATAGAGAAAACCAATTTACAAAATTCTTAGAAATATTGAGAAAATTAACTATAAACATTCCATTTGTTGAGGCTCTGACCTCCATTTCCTTAAAGATTGAAGCAGTATAATAGAGAAAACCAATTTACAAAATTCTTAGAAATATTGAGAAAATTAACTATAAACATTCCATTTGTTGAGGCTCTGGAACACATGTCAAGCTATGTGAAGTTTATGAAGGATATACTTAATAAAAAAAGGAAGTTTACATATAATAAGAATGTTGCACTTAGTGAAGAGTGTAGAGCAATAATTCAGAAAAAGTTTCCTGAAAACCTTAAAGATCCTGGTAGTTTTACTATTCCTTGTGCTATTGCTGAAAGATTTTTTGGAAAAGTTTTATGTGATTTAGGAGCCAGTATTAATCTTATGCCTTTATCGATTTTCAGAAAGTTGGGTTTAGGAGAAATTTGATTTACTACTTTAACTCTTTAGTTAACTGATTGTTCAATTAACAATCTTAAAGGAGTTATAGAAGATGTATTGGTGAAAGTCGATAAATTTATCTTTCTTGTGGATTTCATTGTGTTAGTTATGGAGGAAAATAAAGAAATTCTTATCATTTTAGGAAGACCATTTCTTGTCACTGGAAGAGCTTTGATAGATATGCAAAAAGAAGAGTTAACAATAAAAGTTAGTGATCAAGAAGTTACATTTAATATCTCAGAATCAATGAGATACCCAGCAAAAGGAAGAGATGATGAATGCTTTAGAATGAATAATAATGATTATTTAAGCAATGAATATTTTATAGAAACATTTGAAAAGAAAACTGAAGAAGAACATTTGAAGTATGAAGATGAGGATGTAATTCAAGCTAAATCTGTAGAAGTGATTAATGAAGAATTGGATTATGTTTAGGAACAATTTGAATTGTTAGATACTAAGGATAATAATATAAATTTGATTTCTTTGATTGTAAAACCTCCTGAATTAGAAATGAAAACACTTCCTACACATTTAAAATACGTCTTTTTAGGAGATTTATCTACACTACTGTTATTGTATCCTCAGAATTAACTGAAGCACAAGGTCAAAAGTTGTTGGAAACATTAAGAAGCTATAAGAAAGCCTTTGGATGGACATTAACTGATATCAAGTGAAACAGTCCTTCGATTTGTATGCATAAAATTCTATTGGATGAATATTATGAAACAAAAACTGATCCTTAAAGGAGATGAAACCTTATGATGAAAGACGTTGTTAAGAAAGAAATTTTAAAATTGTTAGATGCTGGAATAATATATCTTATTTCAGACAGTGCTTGAGTGAATCCAATTCACTGCGTTCCTAAGAAAGGGGGTGTGACTGTTGTGACAAATGGGAATAATGAATTAATACCAACAAACAAGTCACTGGTTGGCAAATCTGCATTGATTATAGAAAATTAAATTTGGTCACTAGGAAAGCTCACTTTCCTTTATCCTTTTGGGACCAAATGTTGGATAGGCTAGCTGGGCACAAATATTTTTGCTTTTTAGATGGACTTACCGACTATCATCAAATTCCTATTGCTTCTGATGATCAAAAGAAGACAACATTTATTAGTCCTTATGGTACTTTTGCTTTTTGACGAGTGTCCTTTGATAGAAGAATGTCCTTTGGTTTATGTAATGCACCTGTAATATTTCAAAGATGCATGATGTCAATTTTTAGTGATTTAATTGAAAAATGGGTAGAAGTCATTATAGATAATTTTTCTAGTATGATTTTTTTGTGTTTGGAACTTCATTTGAAACATGTTTAAATCATTTAGAGAAAGTTCTAAAACAATGTAACAAGATGAATTTTGTATTAAACTGGGAAAAATGTTAATTCATGATTGCAGGAGGAATTGTACTTGGGCATAAAATTTCAGAAAATGACATGAAAGCAGATCCAATTATATCCTGCAAAAATCGAAGTTATAGAAAAATTATCACCACCTACTACTGTAAGAGGGGTTAGAAGTTTTTTAGGTCATGCTGGTTTTTACAGATGGTGTATAAAAGATTTTTCAAAAATTAGAAAGCCTTTATGCCAACTTCTGGGAAAAGATACAAAATTTGATTTTAATCATGAGTGCCTTAATGCCTTTGAAACTTTAAAGGAAAAATTAATCATTGCCCCTATAATTGTTCACCTGATTGGGAGAAACCATTCGAGCTAATGTGTGATGCAAGTAATTATGCAGTTGGAGTTGTTTTAGGATAGAGATATGACAAAATTTTTAAATTTATATATTATGCTAGTAAAACTCTAAATGATGCTCAAATTAATTATACCACTATTGAAAGAGAGTTATTAGCAATTTTTTATGTTTTTGATAAGTTTAGGTCATATCTGATTGGAGCTAAATGTCTCATGCATAGAGACCATTCTACTATAAAATATTCGATGCAAAAGAAGGATGCAAAACCAAGAATAATTAGATGGATACTTTTGATACAAGAATTTGATTTTGTGGTAGTAGATAGGAAGGGATTTGATAATCAAATAGCTGGTCATTTATCTAGGCTGGAACTGGAAGAAACATTTGATCTTCAAAAAGAAATTAATGAAATTTTTTCAGATGAACAACTTTATACTGTTAAAGAATGGGAAATACCATGATACGATGATATTATGAACTACATTGTTAGTGGTATTTTACCATATGGATTGACAAAGCCATAAGAGAGGAAATTTATTTACTATGCACAATGTTACTTTTGAGATAACCCATATTTATACAAGCAATGTAGAGATTTAGTTATGTAAAGATGTATGCCTTATGAAGAAAATAAAGAAATCATTCAAAAATGTCATGATTCATAATTTGTGGGTCATTTGTTATTTTCTTTTCCCTTCCCACTTTTTTGTATGGCTATCTTTTGTGGTCAGATCTCCCTTTTTAGAGGTGAGTCATTGAGTAATAAATTGCTAAAGGGGGAACTTTTCCTTTTTGAGTCTGTTGTAATGGTTTTCATCTTTTAAAAAGTAGGGAGCCAAATAATGCTCCTTCCACCATATAAACATATATATATATATATATATATATATTAATTGTAGTAGACTATGTATCAAAGTTGATTGAAGTAATAGCTTTACCTAGATGTGATGCTCAATGTGTTTCTCAAAATTTTTAATTAAAAATAATTTTGTAAGATATGAAATGCCGAGAGTAATCATTAATGATGGAGGATCTTTTTTTAGGAATAAAAGAATTGAAAATTTGGTTGAAAAGTATGATATTATACATAGATTGCAGCTGCTTATCATCCCAGACTAGTGGTTTAACAAAAGTATCTAATCCTGAAATTAAAAGATTTTTGGAAAAAAAATAATTAATCCTAATTAAATGAATTGGTCTGCTAGATTAAATACTGCATTATGGGCTTATAGGACAACTTATAAAACACCCATAGAAATGTCCCCATATAGATTATATTTTGGGAAGACTTGTCACTTATCAGTAGAATTGGAACATAAAACTTATTGGGCTATTAAGGAGTTTAATTTTAATTTAAAAGATGTTTGTGAAAAAAGATTGTGCAACTGAATGAGCTTGAAGAAATTAGAAATGAATCTTATGATGACGTTATGATATATAAGGAGAAAATTAAAGAATGTCATGATCGGAAGAACAAGAAGTTTTACTATATAATACAAGATTGAAATTATTCCCTAGAAAACTTAAGTCTAGGTAGATAGGGCCATTCATTGTTGTAAAAGTTTACCCCTATGGAGTTGTTAATATTAAAGATCCAAAAATTGGGAAGATATTTAAAGTAAACGGACACAATAAAATCATATTTTGATGGTCAAAGACTAAATTTTAAAGAGATTGTAATGTTGGGTCACCCAAGGTAAAGACTGAGAATGTTGAGCTGACGACATTAAACCAAACATTTCATTGGAGGCAACCCATAGTTATCTTTGTTATTGATGTGAATCTGTTTTTTATAATATTATATATATCTATATTTATACTCTCTTTATGAATTTCGTGTACTTGATAGACTTACATATTAAGAGAGCATTTGTGTTTTATGTGTTTATGTTGGATTTCATTTATTTCCATTGCGAACTATGTAATGTTAAGTGTTTGATATTTAGTCTTCATCCTTTATTTGTATGGTGTGATTTCAATGTTGAATTTGAGTATTGGTTTGAAAAGTGTTGGTTTGTAAAGGGTTGGATTTTATAGATAAATGTGAGTTTTGTGTTTTTTGTGAAAACTTATTGTTAGTAAATTGTTTAATTATGAATATTAATGTTAATTTAAGTCAATTAAAGATTGGTGTGGTTTGGTATATAGTAGATTTCAAAAGAAAAGCAAAATTTGAAATTTTTGGTGTTGACGCATGAGGCGGCAAATTTGGTGCCTGAGGCGCCAGTTTCTCGAAAACACCCAGTTTTTCTTAAAACCGCAAAAATACAAGGTAAAACCCCATTTTTATTGCTTGGGTCGTCTCCTACCTCTAAACTAAGGCCAAAACTCAACTTAGGGTTTGCCATTTCTTTGATTTGAGGAGATTTGAAGGCTTCAAAGTCTTGGATTTCATCTTCCCTTGGTAAGAGCTTCACTTTAACTTAAAGAATTTTTATTTTCACCATGGATTTTTTGTACATTGTGGAGATAAAAAATTTGAAGTTTTTTTGAAGAAGTTTAAAGAGAATCCATGGTGAAAAGTTTCTTACCTAGTATTTATATGTTGGAGTTTGATTTATAATATCGTGCATTTATTTGGGATTTTATGTAAAGTTATTTAGAAATTGCTATGGCTCTAAGAGTGAAAAGAGGAAAGACTTTCAGAGGTTTTGATGCAAGAAGATTTGTTAATTTGAAGGCTCAATATATTTACAATACTCAGATGGGTACAAGGAAATTGATTAAGAAGCGTGCATTCTCAAACTCGAGAGGTTCTATTGAAAGGTTGATCATTACTGAGAATTGGGTGAATTTTTGCTACTTCACCGTAGTAGCAATTGTTCATATTGTCATCAATTTTATGTCAATCTTTGGGTGACTTCTGATGAACAAGTTTATGTTAGAAGGAAGAATGTTGAGTTTACACGAGAAAGGATTAATGCATTATATCGGTTGTGAGTATTCTGCATTTGTGATGTCTGATTCGTCACTTGATGAAGTGATTGCCTATCTTTCTAATGGAACTGAAGTATGGAAGATTAAGAATAATCACAAGGTAAAATTTTCCACATCTATGTTAAACATATAGTCTAAAGCATGGCGTTACTTTATTTCTGTGAAACTTCTCCCATCTAATCTCCTTAGTGAAGTAACTAAGGAAAGAGCAGTATTAAATTTTTGTATACAACAAATGAAGGCTATCGATATTGGTACTCTTATTCTGCATAATGCTCAGAGTATTGCTAGGAGTGGAACCACCAGTGGTTTAGGTTATCCTGCCCTGATTTTCACATTATGTGAACAATCAGGAGTAGAATTTGATAAGGATAAAGAAATGTTACAACCACTTAAACTCATTGGGAAACCCACAATTCATAAATTTGAATAATTTATTGAATCTAGAATTGGAAGTGGAGGTAGTGATAGACCTTCTACATCAGCTGCAAGACCATCTACTTCCAGTACTTATTCTCTTAAAAATATTATGAAGCTGTTAATGATTCAACAATCAGATATGGTGGCATTGCAGAATAAAATAAGTGGTTTGGAGTCAAGAAATGCTCATAATGATGAAATTAAACAAAGAAGAGTTCAACATGATATTGTATATCAAGAGGCTATGGTTAGATATCTTAGGGGTGACCATACTGCAGAATTTCCTACATGCCCCAGCTTTACTCCTTATGTGCAAGATGACTTTGAAGGAGGACAAGAAGAAGAGGAAGAGTAAGAAGATGATGAATAATGAGTTGTTGGGGTATTATCTATTTTCATTCACTGTAGTTTGATTTGTTTTATTTTTGTTATTGTGATTTGGACATTTATGTGTTTTGTATGTGGCATTATTAAACTTGTTTGTGTGTATAGATGTAAATTGTAGATTTTTATTTCAGCATTGTTTGTATCTTTAATTTACTGCATATGTTTTTAATTCACATTTTCTTAGCAAATCCTGCTGTAATTCAACTTTTCTTGGCAAATCATGTTGATATATTATGTTTTATTTAGTGCTTTAAAGCATGTACTATTTAAATTAGTACTTGCAATGTGTCAGAACCAAGTTTCATGTTCAGAACCCTCTACATGGTAGTCTTATTTTTATGCACTCACTGTTTTCTTTCCATCTACATTTTTTTGTACTGAATGCTTTACTTGTTAATAAAAAAATCTAAGTTTGGGGGAAAGAAAAATTTCATTAGAAAAAAAAAAGAAAACTAAATTTTATTTGTCTTCAATTAGCTATATTTTAAAAAAAATTAATTTAACATGAGTTTTGGTATTAGAGGATAACTTTAGATAACTAAATTTTTGTTTTTAAATATTATAGTAAATTTAAGCAAAAATATTTTATACTGATGGTAAATTCTAGAGTTAAGATATTTAGTATGAAAGGATAAGACTATGCTTTTTCTATTTAAAGTAAATGAAATTATAATTTTGAAGTATTAAGAATCTTAGAGTTTCCTAAAGTTTAGAGTTTCATGTAAGAAGAAAGAATGAGACTTTATGAAAAATCTTTAAAGCTAATTTGAATTTATAAAGTGAATGAAGGTAAGAAGTTATTAACTTCAAGGAGAGGACAGTGAAATTCAAAATTATTGAAGGATATCCAGATATAATAATCCTCACACAAAAAAGAAATGAAAAAAAAAAAAATCAAAAAGAAAAATAAATGAAACAGAAAAGAAAAGAAAGGATTGAAAATGATCTCAAAGAAAAGAAAAGAAAAATAAAAGAAAAACATGTGAGGAAATGCTTGAGGAAATGCCTAATAAAAAATTGGCTTCACTTGAATCAACTTGTGAAAAAAGACATTATACATTTTCTAAACTTGTATTGGGATATTAGCATCCTTAATAACAAATTTTTCATGAAATTATTTTTTAAATGAACATTTTAAGTATCTTTGATATGACAAATTCTTGTTCTTCTTGAAATGAATAAATATTCAGAAATCTTAAACTTGACTACGAGATATTCTTATACTTATAATTTTAACTTAAGTTATTAAAAGTTTTTCTTAATTTATACCATTATATTTATTAAACCAAATTATATAAGTTTATAATTTAATCCGTACCTTAAGCCATATTTTTATATAGTAAAAGAGTCACCGAGGATAAGTAACATTTAAGTTTTGGAATTTCGATACACAAAAAAAACGTGCAATTTTATGTATACATTTTATGCTTAAATATAGTGATATTGCACTATAAAGAAGGTTATTTTCATGTTTTGTTGCAAGTATATTGATTTTAAGCATTTGGAGCAAAAAGGAGCAAAAAGGAGGAAATTTAGAATGAAATGACATATTTTTAGCAAACTGCCACTAGAGACGCCGAAACTGGTGCCAGAGGTGCCATTTTACAGAGAAGCGGCGCTAGAGGTGCCAGAGGCACAAAAATCTAGATAAGAGCACGAAACTCCAATAAACTAGTGCCAGATGGGCCATAACAAGCGTCAGAGGCGCAATAGACGAATTTAGACGGGTTGTGGCGGTTATTGACTATTTTTGAGAGGTTCTAAAAGGCTCCAAGTAATTCAAGCACCCCATAGAGTGATTCAATGCATCTAGACACTTTGGAAAGGCTCTTGAATGAAACGATATGAAGTGATTTTTCTCTTTATGTGAAGAGGTGTGCCTCTTAAGAAAAAAGGAGAGAATTTTGAATTTCCTTGAAGACAAGGTTGATGCCTTTGTTAAGAAGTCTAGAGAGTGAGAGGGAGGCGTGTGAAGTCTTGGAGGAGTGTTAAGTTTTGGAGAGGATTTTCTTCTAGAGTTGTAAGAGGAGATAGAAGGTGAGAGATTTCTTCTTCATTGCATTTCTAAGAGAGAATTGAGTGTGATTGTAAAAAGAGAAAATGCTTGAAGGGAACTTTAAGGGATTTGCTTGAGAAAGAGTATGAGAGAAGCTGTGTTTTTTTCTTTTTTTTGTGGTGTAAAATTATTTTATATATAAAATCCATGTTTTGTCGTATCTTTCTCTTGAATTATGAGTAGTCTTCTTTATTCTTCTCCCTACAATGAGATATGATTTTGTGAATAATTAATATTGTTGTGTAAGGTTTTAAATGCCAATAAATTGTGTTGATTTGAACTGTGATCTTCATTTACTTTTTGATCTGGCCAATTGAAATGTTAAAATTGGTTGAGAAACATAAGATCTGAAAGGGCTATGCTTTCTACAATAAGGTAAGAATGATATTCAATTTCATGGGTGAGAATGTTGTCCATGGGGTTAAGTGCAAATAAATATGGAAATATACTTTAATGGGCGTAGAATAGGAGATTTTAGGGTGACAGACTATAATCCTCAATTTGGTTCACTAAAATCCCCAATTTGGACCAGTTGCTTAGAAACTAAAGTGAGATTGTTAGCCCTCAGGGGAGGGAGAAGTGGGACCTCTGGAGTGCGAGCTAGTATCCTCTCAACCTAATCATTGATTTAGGGACCAAACTCTAGATTAATCAACGTTCTTTATGCACTCGACAGATGGTAAAAAATATGATTGCTCTTATTTGACACAATACAATTTTATATATAGATTTAAATGATTTTAATTACTTTACAAACCATAAACTCATTGTAAAGGGGAAGGATGCTTTCTTAAATTTGAACTCTTCATTACAAAAGTTTGTTTAGCCTTAGTAAGTTTAACTTTGAAGTATAGACATTAGTTTAGTTAACTTAGTTCTTTTTGCTACATTTCATTTAGCATACATTAAATTTACTGGAGATTTGTTTTTTCTTACTTAAGTTTTTATAGTTTGAATATTGTGTTTTATATTATAACCATAAGAATTTTCATCTTCCTTTGGGATCGATACTCAAGTATTACTTGAGCGATACGTATACTTTCATAATTATTAGGTTTGACAACTTAAAGATTTGAAAAGATAAAACTATTTATACTGAAGTGACTTTTATTGTGATTGATCTTCATATTTACTAATTGTGCTGTCGTGTATGTGTTGTAGTATTGAAAGATATTTACAAAGCATACATAAAAACCACCATCAAGTCCTTTAATAGTCCTCGTTTATCGATAGGTCACCACCCATTTAAGATACAGTGATTTACCTTATACCCTTATGAAACAACATGATTTTGAAGCATCAAGATGATCTCATTTGAGATGACTAGGTTATTTCTTAGGCCCTGTTAGCCAATAGCCAACCTCTTGTTTGGAATACTGGTTCGATATGGGTTTGAAAGCATCGAGATGATCCTAGTCAAGGTGACCATATTACCCTTTGATTTTCTGTTTCACTAGTTATCATAAAAATGTAAGAAAGTCCTCTTTTAATCAAGAATATTCTTGGGTATCCCTCAAGATGTAATTAACTAAAGAGATACGCTTCTTTGGGAATTGCTCATTAGCTCATAATAAAAATATAAATTTTGGTTCTCTAGTTATATGCTGGTAATTCTTATAGGGTTTTCTTATGCATTTTTAGAGTTTTTTGACCAGATTTCTTTTGGGCATATACTTTTGATCTATCGCATGAATGTTATACTATTGAAATTCTCTTTGATCTTTTTATAATTTATTTCTCTAATCTCATTGCTACTCCAGATTCCCTAAAAAGGGTCAACTGACGACCTTTCGGTTGAGTGAATGTCTTTTGATAGACCAAAAGCTTTCAACCGACAAAATGACAAGATTACCAGACTATCAAATGCCCCTCTTCAAGTAGTTATGAATGCAAAACAATGCTAATATCAGTTATGAAGATAGAAATGTGTCATAATAACTCGTGCCTATTAAAATAGGAACAAACATGTAATTTTACATTAGATACATCTGAAAACTATAATTAGGGATCCATTTCTATAATAAACGACAGTTAAATTTACTCTATTAGAACTTTTATATTATCATGCGCGCACTCTCTCTTTTTTGTCATACGCTCTATATTTTGATTGTGGTTCACATGACAAATATGGATTAAACATATAGTTAAAACTATTATATCATCAATAACAATCATTAAATTGTTTATTATTTTAAAAAAATTGAGCGAATTTAATCACAAAGACTTGCACACATATTAAGTTCTAGAATTCAGGAGGCCAACTTGACTTGCATAAATTGTCTAACACAAACAAAAATTTTTGCCTGCCCATGCTATACTTTAGTTAAAAGGATAATCTTATATAATTTAATACAATAATAAATATTAAATATCTGAAAATTATTGTGACGTGACGAGGTATACCTGTTAAAAATAAAATAAAACTCTATAACAAATATTAAATATTCCGGCAAGTACAAGTCCATTTGGCAACTCCCTAGCTCAAAAATCGGGAGCCACTCAAGTTCCCTCCCCGCTGTCAGATCCAAAACGAACGGCCGAAACGCGATGCCGCGAGGCAAGTCCAGCCACACGTGTGCGGCCCGCAATCATGCTTATCCATTCCTCCGCCGCCATCAGCAAGTTGCAAGTGGAAAACGTGTGACATTGTATCGTCCTGAGTTTGCCATTCAATGCCCCAATTATCAATTCAAATAAGAAAAAAAGTAAAATAAAAATTACATATCTGACCGAGAAAAAGTGTCCATTTTGTCCGCGGCTGCTCTTTTTGTAATTTTTTTATTTTTGGGTAAAATGATTGTTTAATTGAAAAATATTACAGAACTCGTAATGCATTCGAAGTCCAATAATGAGACATCACGTGTCATGTGAGCTCCACCTTTTTAACAATAGTCAATATTAATGTATTACGGTGCGTCCCACTTAATATATAGCGCCCCACTATTGAATTCTGAACGCAAATTGCGTTTGAAGTCATGATGTAATATTTTCTCTTGTTTAACACCAGTTAAATTTCAACTTTTCAAGGAAAATATACAGAGAAGAGGGGTAAAATTGCAAAGTGGTCTAAATTATATAAAAAATATTAATTATATAATTATCCACCAGGGATATAATCTGTTTGGGATGGGGAAGGCCAAGCACAAAAAAGAAAAACTTGTAACTAATTAAAACCTCTTTTTTTGGTACTTTTTTCATGAAGATACCTAAACTTCCGTATGGGGACAATGAGGGTATTTGGTTGCCATGCAGACGCCTTCCGTGGCAGAAAAATGAGCATATTTTCATTATTCTTTAGTTCTTTTAATTATTTAATAAGTAGTTGAGAATTTAATTTTTTGTTTCTAAATTAAAATTTTCATTCATTTTTTAGTTGCACATTATTATTATTTTTTTTGAGATATCAATTTTTGACAAAAAAAAAAAAAAACTATCAATTATTTTAAATGAAAATTAGTCTTAAGAAGATAAAAAATTTTGATTTTTTTTATTGATTGGGCTTGTATATATAAACATTTTTTAGTTTATGAGTTTGAAATTGATTTTACAGTGCTTTTAATGTCCTAAAAATGCGGAACCAACCTTGTTTTTTAGGAGCGCTTTTTCTGTCCGGACTTCTGACGTAGCTCTACATGCGGCTTAAGTTATTCTTGAATTATTTTCAGGTTATTTCTGGGTTATTTTCAATAATACCAAAATAACTCAAAAATAATATGCGGTCTTTATTTTTGGGTTATTTCTGAATTTTTTCGCTATTATTAAAAATAACCCAGAAATAACCTGAAAATAACTCAGAAATAACTTGGTCCGCACATAGAGCTACGTCAGGAGTCCGCACAGAAAAATTTTAGGTTTTTTAGGGGGGAGCAAACTACCTCCCTAGACCCAAGGTGGAGGTGCTCGAGCAATTAAGGACAAAGTAATATATTAGGATTGACAAAATTGATATTTCAGGAGGGACAAAATGTCAAATTTCTCTGTGCAATTACCCTCCCGTGGGCTCTAACTGGGTCAACCCCAGCTAAAATGTCACCTTCAAAGTTTTCATTTAAAAACCACAATTATGTTTTGCCCGATCGATCATAACTAAATTAAATGAGCATTCCTATCCTAGTTGCACTTATATTATTCAATACAACCCAAAAAAATTCTAAAAGATTGATAGGTGAGATTACATTTCATATATTGAATGTTGAATGATTAAAGTTATTTTAACTCTAAATACATGAACTTTAGATGAACATTTAATAAATTCTAACTATTGCTCCCCTGATTTAAAACAAGTTTGAATCCAATTTTCAGTTTTCTAATGACTTGTTCAGCTGACGCAAAGATCCAAGCATATCAATTAGTTTGTTGACCCTTCTATCAATCAGATGTCATTAAGTCTAATTGAGCTTTTGTTTGTAGCTACCTAAATACAAAAAAAATACAAATCAAAGATAGCCGTTGAAATGAATATGTAGGAAATTAAGTGTTCTGCTATGTAAAATTTAAAATTCATAGCATAATGGTTCAAATAATCTAATCAATATTTATGTTCATAATTTTTAACCTTCCAATTATTAACTATCAACTTTCGCAAGTAGAGTTTGCTTTTAGTCAAATATACATTTAATTCCAGAGCTGATACAGATTTTAGGGTCCGTTTGGGGTAGTTTGTGCAATTCAGGATAAGATGCGGTTTGTGCGTGTTAGGATAAGCTTTTTATCTTGAAACGCGGCTCGCGGGCCGGCCGCAGGGGTCGACTCGCGGTGTGCAAAAATCCAAACACAGTTTCGGATAAGCTGATGAAACACGCAAACCAAACAGTACGGCCCCCGCACTTATAAGCTGCCCCAAATAGACCCTTAGCTTTAAAAGAGTTATCTATTTGGGCACACTATTGGCTCCTCCTAATTTATGATGTCCAACAATCCAAACGAGTGAAGAAATTTCTTCTCTCGCAATCATATTTAATGGAAGATCAAGTCACTGTAGATAATCTAAACTTCTGGTTAGTTAGCTGCTTTATTCTTTTTTAATGACCTCTTTAATGTTTGGTATTATATTGATGGCAAATTAGAGAGATTATAATATTGGTTCATATTATGATAAATTATTTTCGGAATATGATAAGATATAAATAAGCACAAACGAACAATAGACTGGTCGATAATGTAAATTTGAAGTAGTATGAACTAATGTACTGATTTAAGAAAAAAAAGGCTACTCCATTCCTTTATAAGCTAAGTCAAGATCCATGGGACTTTGCCAATGAAATTACTTGTTATATTAAGCATATGTGGGTGTTAATGCAAGAACTTCATTGAAACTACTTGCCAACTTGGTGAACTTCAAAAAGATCATTTCACGAGTGTAAATAAGTGGACATGTCATAGTTCTTTGTTGATTTGATTTTAGGTTGTGCTATTTGGAAACCTTACAAATTCGAAGATTTATTTATTTAAATAATCGAACACAACATCAAAAGTAATATATTATCTCAAAAGGTAGAAGTATCATTTTATGATGGCATTAATTACTTAATTTTTCTTTTTTGACGTTTACATGGTCTACATTAAAACCAATACATCTTTTCCCAATCTAATTTGAAGATTATATAGGGTTAGATTAGTTTGCGGTGAAACCGTCCTATAAGAACGGACCCATATAGCTAATTATATCTTAAGCAACAAATAAACTTTTAATTCTTATTATAATTTTATCTTCAAGAAAATTTTAAGTTTAGTTTCCACGATTACTCATTAGGAATATCGAAAGGGAAGGAATCAAGTGTGAAATAATTTATTTACGAAACTCAACAGAAGTAGAGTAGAAGATGTCGAAGATACCTCAGTGACATCCCAATCTTTAATGACTTTGAAAGAGATTTATGTGATATTTTAATTAACATTTTATTCAGAACTTAGGACTTAGATCAGATGATATAGGGTATTGAAAAAGCCTAGTTGGTAAAGATTTTTGCCCTAACCTGATAAACAATCTCAAAGTCCAAAGACTGGGGATGAAGTTCACTGAAATAAGTGAAACTTTGGAAACCTAGTCAATAAAAAGAGAAAACACAATAAAGAAAATGCAATGAACTTATAACTTTCCTTGAAAAGGGTTGTCATCTAAATAGCTTAAACTACGTAAAATTACGCATGCTGGTCTTAATGAATACAAGATATGATAGATTGTTATTTATTAAAAAAGTAGGTCTTACAATTTGATCATAAAATCAAGTCGCCAACGTATGAATGATATCCATAATGTCATAACAATAATGCAAACATATTTTTACAATTTAAAATTTTATATTTTAAAGATCACCAAACTCAAGTGTTTTATTATTTTTATTAACTTTTAATACTAAGTGAATAGAGCAACGTGTGTAATAAGTTTGGAAGTCCTTAATGATGAATGTCCAGAATAGTTATTCACAAGGCCAAATAGTTAAGGTATGACATAGACACACCTCAAACCTATGTTCGCTCCTTTCCTATAAACATATTTTAATTCCAGCAAAATTATATATATGCTTTGCAAGTACTGCCTATTCAGGTGGAGGAACGGGAACAATCGACAGGTACGCTTTTAAGTTACTACATTGCAATTTACTTTTATTTACCTTTCTATGCCTCTCATTTCCTTCCTGTAATCTTTCATGTTAAACAAGTAGGTCACCTTGCATGTTAAAATTGAAAATTTTAGGATAGCCACATAACTGAAACCAAAAATAAAATAAAAAAAAAAAAAAAAAAAAAAAAAAAAAAAAAAAAACCCCCCCACCACAACAGTCGAAATATAAGATAAATCAAAATTTAACCACAAAAAAACAAATAAATTAAAATGTCTCTGTCGAATGATCGAGAATCCCTCGGAGGAGGTAACTTACGGTTGCAAACGAGATTTCTCACAGTCTAAATGAAAGTATGGAACTCATTGGGTTGAGTTTAGTAAATTCATTTAGATTAAGTGAATCCAAAGAAAATAGTGGTTCTAAAACGAGGGACTTGTGGGATCCTAACCGGTGTTGCTCTAATACCCTTAAACCCCTCCCCCCCATAATAATTAAATTTAACTTGTCATTTAAACTGTGAAAACTTAGACTTTAGGACTATTATTTTGTCGAGGAGCCTGGAGGTAACTTCGTGGGCAACCTTCTACAACATGAGGATTTACAATAACACATCTTTCCTTAGAAACTAAGAAACAAGCCATGGAATTTTGAAGTTGTCTGCCAAGTGCGACATAAATCCTCAACTTTTTATTTATGCTTTTGCATGGCTCTGCTATACAATATACAATTTAAGCCCTAACCTATTTTAGGATTCTAAGGTTATCGTTTGTCATGACCTAAATCCTCACATTTTCCAGGCTATTTGTGCGATCATCTCGCATGAATGTAAGTCCTAATTAATAAATTGGCAGGATGACACGCATAATTTCTTCTTGAAGTTAAAGCCAAACCATAAGATAGATTGGGAAGTCACTGAGGTTCTTCTCAGAATCCATGACATCCTCTAGTTCTTTTTTCCTTTAGATTCAAAAATAAATGGTCTAAATTTGATCTATTCCCATTTCACACCTCTTTGTCCGATCTTTTGAAAAGTCCTATCCTTTGAAATCCTTGAAGACAATATCCCCTGATTTTTATCGAGAGTTTTCTTAGGCGACTTTGGTTATATAAGATGTAATTAACTATAGATGCTTGCCCTTATAAGAAATTTTTAGAACTGAGCTTAATATAAACTCTATTTAATTTTTTGTATTAAATAAGAGAACTTGTAGGTCAACATAAAAATGGTTTTCACAGACTTAAAATGGATTTCATAAACTCTCTAGCTTATTTAATGGAGTCATACCAGTAAGTAGTGTGTCTACCCTTCGGGATAGATGCATTGCTTGAGGTATTTGA
This sequence comes from Phalaenopsis equestris, assembly GCF_001263595.1. Lineage (NCBI taxonomy): Eukaryota > Viridiplantae > Streptophyta > Magnoliopsida > Asparagales > Orchidaceae > Phalaenopsis > Phalaenopsis equestris. The sequence goes on from NW_018165546.1 coordinate 105,155, forward strand.
CTCGTTTATTTAAACTATTGAGGATATGAGATCGGTCCAGTCTTATATTTTCAAAATTTAAAATATTGCTTTTTTCCAAATTATATATGTAAATTAAATTAAAGGGGCGTCGGGATATCCATTTCGATAACAAAAAATTTCCAATTTGGTGACCAACAAATTCTGGCGACTCTAATAGGGACTAGTTTCTCTCTCCATTTAAATAAGGGAATCTTGTCTTGATATAACAGTAATGTGTCCATGTCTCTCATGGACCAGATTACCCTTCTTGAGTTGGCATGCTTCACCCATTTCTTTCTTGGGTAAGTACGGTTAACTCTTCCGGACTTCAAGGCTGTCTGTTCAATCACCTTTGGACAGAGAGGTTCAGGATTTCAGTAGGGCTTCTATCTTTGTGTGGGGTTGGACCCCCAATAGGTGTGTTGGTGGACTAATTTTGCCTGGGCATTGTGCGTTGTAAAGTCGGTCATGCACTGGGTCCTAAACTTTACTTTTCTCTTCGTGTTCTTTCGAGTTTGGTTTGCTACTTTGTAAATTAAATTAAATTGTGTCATGCTGCACTTTCTCTTTAGCCTTTCTTTCTTAATTAATTAAATCACTCTAATTTCAAACTATTTTTACTAAATTTTAAAATCTTCACAAACTAAAAATTAAATAAAGACTTGCGCAGTCTATAGATCAGCCTTTGTTAATTTTTAGTGTTCACACTAGAATTATAATGTATTGGCCAAATAACTAATTCCTGAATTTTCTTTTTGAAGCTGCTGCAATGTCATTCCTGATGCTCACTTTCTCCTACAACTTACCAACTAGCATAACGCTCGCAATGTCACTCCCACCATCAAATTTGGAAATGGATTCGATGAACTAGAAGTTGTTCTCGGAAAAGCCTCGTTCTTCATAATGAAAGTCACCACTCCAGAAGTTCAGGAGCCTACTGTTAAATTTAACCAAAACTATTCCCTGGATTTTCCTTCCTGCAAGAAGGTGTAAATTGCTATTCCCCTATCACCTGTCAAGTATGTTGTACCCTTTTCTGTCAAAGGAAAGGAGGTCATGATTGTTGAAGATACAACTGAAGGATTTATCAGCCCACCATCGTCATTTGAAATTGGATTGAGTTTGAAGTTTTCTCCATGAACTCAATCTCAAAGAAGAAACTGCAGCCGAAGGGCTCAAAAGGCTGCTAAAGAACAAATTCTTGAAAATATATCTATTGATGAGTTTCCTCATGAGGAGGAACTTAGATTACTGGAGGCCTCTCTGCCTCTATGAGGGAGTAGGTTTCACCTTTTAATGAACACTAATGGATATGAAAGTATTCAAAAGATCTTTGCTACCTTACCATTACTTCATGGTCATGATGAGGAGAAGAAAGAGCCTACTCCTATCACCAAATTTCGTACAACATTCCAATGATTGGCTGCTAAAGAAGGATGTTTAGTGGTTGAATTGCTTAAATGAGTGGGATGTGCAGTGTCCCCTTAGATGAAGAAAGAAATTTTGAAGTATGTCAGATTTTTCTGACAGTCTAAGAAATCAACTGAAGTTTTGCTAGACTGTATTCCCGTCATATTCTGTCTGGGGAGTTGAGTTGATACTATCATTGCCGCCATAGATTCTACTACTACTGCTTCTCCAAGATCTATAGGATGTTGACTGGTCAAATCAAGTTAGGGTCCGAGAGTACCATCAGTTGTTGCTTGTAAGAGTTCCCTAAAGAAGGAGAAGATGAAGAAGTCACCCGATACTGTGTTTGGTCTTCACCGCTAGGAACATGCCTCTCTTCGACATATCAATGCCCCCGTTGAGACACCCCGTCTCAAGACATCGTAGCCAAAGAAGAAAGT